>NW_010315950.1:1428-16923 GCF_000700745.2 Antrostomus carolinensis
CACTCTTGCTGATACAGGCCAGGATGCCATTGGCCTTCTTGGCCACCTGGGCACAAGGTGGTCTATTAAAGACAAATGTGGTGAGGAATATAGAAAGGCCATAGATTTGCTGTGATATGTGAACACAGCAGCTCAAAATATCAAAAGAGATACAGAATTCAACTTCTATATTTTCTTGTCTCCTACTGTCTGCTACTGTGCTGGCAATTTGCACTGCTTCCCTCCAGCTCGCTGCTAGCCAAACATGGGCAAGTTCCCTCCTTGGTAGCTGCAATAGCATTCAGGTACCACTCTGTTACTTGGCAAAGGTTATGTCTCCTGTCCACCCAGCAGCTTGTCACACACTGCATCAGGAGCTGGACTGAGGGTGGGATGCTGCAGGGTAATTATTTCATGTCCTTCTTTTTCCCTGCAGCTCTATGTAAGCAGTGGGTCATTTCCTGGTCCTCATTACCAGGAGGAGATGCCACTGCCCCAAGGAGCAGTGCACACCACTCTCAGCAGTGGTTCAGAAAAATCCCTTCTCCATTAAACATCTTTGAAAAACTATATCGCCATGGGGCTATAAAGTAAATCAGAAAGTTGCCAAGGCACAAACCGAAGGTGTTTTCTAACACATGGGCTTTGTGATTTACAGTTACCTCTTCACACCAATCAAAAGAGAAGAGATGGAGCTCGGAGAGGTCATTGTGGCTGAACGTGCTGGTGAGAGGCAGTTGTACACGGAGCAGAAGCCAAGAGCCCAGGACCTGCTGGGGAGAAGCAGAAATCGGATCCACCAAGTTTTTGGGTATCTCACAGGAGAAATGAAAGAATATGGAGAGTGGATGAAAAGTAAGCAGAAGGATATCCCTGGGGCTTTCTGGCTAGGAAGAGCTAGCTGGGAACTTCTATATTGTCAACAGTACTTTCAATGCTGGGGCACAAGATGAGGGGTCATTTCACTCCCTGAAGCAGAGCACAGGCAGCGTGGCCGGAGCTCACTGCAAACCTCTGTCCTTTTAACCCAAATATTTTTATTCTCAGGATGGAGATCTCACTGCACCCTCTTACAATTACCATGGCTGCAAGCATAATTCAGCGCAGGCCAAAGGCATCTTTTACACTTAATCAGTTATATGTCATCAGCATCACGTTCTTTATAGCAGTGCCTAGAATCACACATCAGGGCTGGAGATTTAGTCTTGTTTGTAAGTGCTTTGGATCAGCAATCATCTCCTCGTCCGTGTGTGGGCTGATGATGGGGACTTGACTCCTGGTTGTGTGGGCAAAGGCTCTTGTATTACCAGCCTTGGGGGAGCAATAAGCACTGTGGCTGTTATGTTGCTATAAACTATAAAGCAAGTACTGATCTCAAAGGTTTACTGTCCAGACAGGAACAATACATGAACAGATGGTCTGCGTTACCCAGAATTATTAGGGATTTGGGGCTTTGAGAGGCTACATAAGACTATGGGTTCTCTGTCAAGGCTAAGTTCATTAGTTGAACAACTCGAGCAACAGAAGAGAAATAAGAGACAGCTGTGTACGGCCAGGCCATGCAGTGGCTATTGTAGGTGAAGGAGGTGGGCTGAGATGCCTCCAGGCAGGGAGATCATCAGGCTGGCAATGTGGTCCCCAGCCACAGGGGAATATCTCCTCCTGCTTTCTCTTTATTCCAGTGGCTCATGCTTGGCAGACAGCTTTTCTAACTCAATGTCCTGAAAAGCTTTGGCCACTGCTCACTGGTTATGTTTCAATACATGTAGTTAATATTTGGGTCTAAAACCAAGAGCATTGTTGATATATTTAATAGCTCAACACCAAATATTATAGAATCATAGAATCACAGAATCATTTTAGTTGGAAAAGAACTTTAAGATCCTTGTCTCCAACTGTAAATCTAACAATGCCAAGTCCACCTCTAAACCATGTCCCCAAGCACCACATCTACACATCTTTTAAGTACTAAATATTTCACTAAAAATTACTCCAGAAAATCCTGATTATTTTTCTGAGGAACTCATTCCTCCCTCGTTGTAACTGCCTGGCTCCCCAACAACACACTGCCTGAGGGATAGTTGCAAACCCATCCCTCAACTTGCACTCCAGCTTCTTGGGAGGGCTCTTCCAGGGATGCTGAAGGGATGGATACAAAGCTACTCTCATCAGAAAGCAAAACCTGAGCCTTGACTGTAAATACAACATGAGGAGAGAGTGGGGGAGAGGGGAGTTTTTAGGCATAACTCATTGTCCAGATTCAAAAAGTAGCCTGGCACTTTATGCTGTGTCTAATTATCAATCTAAACTAATTTAATTAATTTTAAAAGTTTAAGAGGAGAGCTGAACATATTGCATGAACACATTGTACATGTGAGCAGCCCCTCTTTCTTATTTATTCTCCTTACATGATGTTTAGTAATTCACAGTAGTACAGAAATGGTTACATCTTTCCCAGAAGTGTGGCAGAAAAAGGCATTTAAGTCAATTTGCACTAGAAAATCCAGCAGTAAAAAGTTATTGCAGTGTTACAAGACCCTCCTCTGCCCAGGGTGATCATTAGGAACACTGTACATAGATGCCCTCAGACAGCCTGCCCTCAGCCCTGCTTGCATCCCACTTCCCCCCTGCACTCACCTGAGGTACACGAGCCTGGTGCCTGTTTGCTCTGTTCGGATTCAATACTTTCTAAAGAGCAGTGTCTCTTTGTCCTTTGGAAATGCCTCTTTCATAGCATCATAGAAAGGGTTGGGTTGGAAGGGACCTTTCAAGGTCATCTAGTCCAATATCCCTGCAATAAGCAGAGACATCTTCAACCCAATCAGGTTGCCCAGAGCCCCATCCAGCCCGACCTTGAATATTTCCAGGGATGGGGCATCTACCACCTTTCTGGGCAACCTGGGTCAGTGTTCACCAGCCTCATTGTAAAAAATTTCTTCCCTATATCTAATTTATATCTACCCTCATTTAATTTAAAACCATCACTCCTCCTATTGCTACAGGTCCTGCTATAAAATTTGTCCCGAGTGCAGTCCAAGCCATAATAATTATTCTCTTAATTTAGGTTCTTTGATTCCAAAAGTACTTTTTTAGACACCTTTGACAGTTTGACCCCATCTTCTATATATACAGTGTACCTCCATGTTCCAGTCCCTAAAACAGCAAATGTTTCCTTTTCATATTTCCTTGTCCATGTACAAATGAGTGTCAGCTTTTGCCTAATTCCCTCTCTGCATGTGAATTATACACAAAAAAAAAAAAAGTACTATCTCCTCAATAAATTTATAGAAGAATCTTAAGCAATCTACCATGCAAGAAGGACTGTTCTTTGCCCACCATAAATAAACCACTTTTTTATGAATCCCTCCATGAACTTTACAGCAGTGCCCAGCCCAGCTCTATTAGATTTCAAGTGCCAGATGCAAAATATGCTCAGGCAGCAATAAATCAGAGACTGGTTTTACACTCCTGGTGATACATGGCCTCTGTTCTGTGGCCAGAAAGTGACTGTGGAGATGAGTGTGCCTTGAGGGAGTTCTGCTAAATGATGTCTAATAGACAGCTTTTTTATTTAATCTCCTCCAGATAAGCCCATAATGGTTCAGCTGGTGGACTGGATCTTGCGAGGCACCTCTCAGGTGATGTTTGTCAACAACCCTCTCAGCGGGCTGATTATTTTAGTGGGGATCTTCATCCAGAGTCCCTGGTGGATGCTCACAGGCTGTACTGGAATGACCATATCGACGTTAACTGCACTGGCCCTCAGTCAGGACAGGTAGGTGGAATCTCATATCCAGGCACTTAATAAAAATTGATCCTTACAGTATCAGAATCCCACTGATGGGTCATAGTCCCACATTTGATTATGTTAGAGACAGCAGATTAGCTTTCATTATGGATGGTTTGGAAGCAGTTTCATAAGGACCAAGCTGTGGTCCCGGAAGAGCAGGAAAGTTCCCATAGATGGCTGTCTTTGTGAAAGCAGACAGTTATGTCTCTCCAGTAGCAATCATCATAGTCATGTAGCTACTTTTGGTTATGTGAAACCCCCTGGATCATCATCGTTCAACAGTCTCCAAACCTGTTTTCCACACTCTGGTATAATGCAATTTGGCAGCTACCTCACAGTTTTTTCATCCTTCCTGTGTGTTGGGTTTGGGAGTGGGGTGGGCATTTTTGGTAGTGGGGGAAGGGGCTACAGTGATGGCCCCTGTGAGAAGCTTCTAGAAGCTCCCCTGGCTCCAAGGTGGACCTGCCTCCAGACCAGGCTGAGCCCATTAGTGACAGGGAAACGCCTCTTCAAATCAATATTTATGAGGGGAAGAACTGGTATGGTAGGGAAGGAGAGGGCCATCAGGAGACCATGGGCCTGAACAAAAGACCATCGACCTGAAGAAAAAGAGCATCATTGACATGAAGAAAGAGGAGGAGAGGAGGAGACAGAGAATTTCAGACACCCAGATCCACAAGGATAAGAGTATGGGAGGGTAAATGAAGTACCCTGCAGCCCATGGCAGTTCAATGGCAGAGCAGATACCCACACATAGGCCATGGAAGACCCCACATCAGAGCAGGATGTTGTGCCCGAGGGCAGTTGTGACTATGCTGGGAGCCTGTAACAAGCAAGAAGACCCCAGAGATGCTCAATGCCAGAGCAGGGAGGGGAGGAGGTACGCTGGACTGGAGCACCATCTGCAGCCCATAGAGGTTCCTGTGCTGGGGCCAGGAGCTGTGCCTGAAGAAGTCCATGATTTCATGGAAAGCCCACACTGGAACACTTTTTTCCTGGACACTTTTAGCCCATTGGAGGGATCTCATGCTGGAAAGAGAGGTAGAGGTGAACTGACTGAACCCCCTGTGCCACCGGGGGGGAGAAAGGAGACAAATGGGGAGCAAAGTGATGGCTGCCTGGGAAGAAGGGAGGGGTGGGGGAAGGTGTTGGCAGATGTGGTTGTTGTGTCTCACTGTCCTACTCTGATTGATTGGGAACAAATTAAATTGATTTTTCTTCCCCAGGTTAAGTCTGTTTTGCCTGTGACCATAATTGGTGTGTGAACCCTTCCTGTCTTCATTTCAAGCCAAGAGCCCTTTGTTGTGCTTCTCATCCCACCCCACCAGGTTGGGGGAAGTGAGTGAAGGACCATCTGGTCTTATCTGAGACTGAAACCATCATGCCCTGTGCTCCCTTCGCTGGGAGCAGGACACTTATAAGTTGCATTTCAGTGGGTCCCTGTGACAGATCACCTTCAGCACAGCTTAATAACCTTAGAAATGTTTCTTTCCATCACAGATCAGCTATTGCAGCTGGGCTGCATGGCTATAACGGGATCTTGGTGGGAGTTCTCATGGCTGTCTTTTCTGACAAAGGAGATTACTACTGGTGGCTTCTTCCTCCTGTGGCACTTATATCAGTGGCCTGGTAAGTGTCACTTCTCCTCCTAGGGACAATTCTCAAAGAATGAGGAGTCCTGATATATAGAGCTTAAACACACTGGGAGCCCCCTCTATCCAGTGCCCTACACCAGCAGCTTCCACGGTGGTGTTGGAAAGAGGCATTAATTGATGTACATAGCTTGTAAGGTACGTCGGTAGGAGGTTAAGCACACAGACAACACTGATTATAGGACATGGACAAAGCAGCCTCACGTCAGCACTCTGTATATGGCCCTCATCATCAGAACATATTCAGGGTGGGTGTTATCATACCCAATACCACAACAGTTCTTCCTTATCCTGGTGCTGAACCAACCTGGTGCTCTCCCTCAGGTTGAATTCAATCTTCCTTTTCTCAGACATGCAACCAGTCATGAGGAAAATTAATTCCTCCGAGTAACTCTGAATGTCAGACAACATCCTTTCAGGACTGAATTTACCATTTCTAAATATGGACCCAAACAGCACAGCAGAATCTATTTAGCAGCCTTAACTGAAATTAATTCAGGAGTCACATTTTCATCACTGTTAGTGATAAGATGCAGGTCATTATTGCATTTCACTGCTTTTAAGATCAGATTTGTTTTCATATTTTTTTTCTTTAGTCACTCTCAGCAAAGGTCATTTTGTAGCAACCTCTCAAAACCCAGGATATGTTGCAAGAATGTTTAGTTTGTCTTGTCTGCCAGAATTCCTTCAGGCTTTTTATTCAAACTTTTCTTCATTCTTTCAGCTCACAAGACTTGAGGGTAGAGGCAGAAGATTTTAAAATTAGACATTTCAATGATTTTTTTCAACTGACACTTTGAATTTCTGCTGTAAAAGTCAGCATTTCTTTATTTGTTTCCTTTCTTTCTGACAAGATGTATAACTGGCAGAAGATTTGTGTTTCAGCACAGAAATTAGGACATCATTTTCATTGAAGTACTGATTTTTTTCCTACAGCTACAAGCAAGGAAATCTGTAAACTGCTATGGGAACCAAATTTGTCATAAAAGAATAAACTTCATCTGAGATTATACAGGGAGAACAAAGCATTTTTCCACTGATAGTATCTATACAATGGGACACAAGATGTTGCTTTTGAAATGCCAAATATTTTGGGTGGGTTTTTTAATTAGAAACATCTTAATGACTTTCTAGGACTTATATGCAGCTTCTTGAAAAACTCAAGTCTTTAAAATTAATTTTTGTAAACTGTGCAATGTCCACTGCTACTGCACTGTATAGGGGTTGCTCAGCTCACTTATATGAGAAAGACTCAGCTAGAAACAGCAGAAGACAGTCTATTACCATCAAGGGGAGGACCTGGCTTTTCCCGCTTTTCCACAAGCTTTCTAGCCCTCATAAAAAACATATATTACTTCCAATATGCTCCCACAAAGGCATTCAGGCAGGACACTCTCTTCAAGTGGAAATAAGGCAGTTTGGAAATGTCCTGAGAAAAGGAGGTCTGGTGAAGTTTATAACCTCAGTTCTGCAGTCAAGAACTTTGGGAACAGTCATGGTATCTCATGGTTTACATGCTTTTTAGTGTTCAGAATCTAAATATTTTGTGGGTCACCCCAAATACTTCACATGCTAAATATAATCAGTCATGTTTCCTAAGAAGGAAATCCAGTTTTCAGAAAATGCCATATGGTTTTCAGTTGTACCATCAATCAAGATCTGGGTCATGCCTGGCACAACATCTTTCACGGCTCCTTTACAATGGTGACTTCATCTTACACCCTGTCAGGCTCCATATGTCCTAAGGACTCCTCATTCTCCCAACATAGTGCCTAATATAGTACATTTTTACATCTTAATTGAAAATTTTCCATCCTCTCTGATCACCTTTTTCTGCTTTATTTCTCTACTTTATCTATTTCATCTTCTGATATCTTTCAAACTATTTAAACAAACAAACAAAAAAGGTAATTAATTTCCAACCCTCTCTTTCCTCCCCAAGACCAAGTCAGTAGCTTTTTTAAACCATCTAATATTCTCCACAGTTCTTCATGTAGTATTCCCAAAATTTGCTCTTCTGCTTCTTCTTAGATTTTTCTACTGAGTAAGAAGCCAAATTGCCTTTCTCCATCCGTGTCTAAATGCTGTACTGGATGCATTTCTTCACTGACTCCTTGAGCTCAGCATAGCTAGCAGAGTCCTTGCACACTAGCCTTCTGCCCTGAGAGAAGGGTGTGGAGTTTATACCATCCATGAATGGATGTGATAGTTGCTGCAAAAAAGATGAACAGCATTCTGCAACTATTTCTCTGATGCAGATTAATATATTAAAGGTATTCACTACCTGATATTTTTAAAAGGAATGGCATTGGCTTGCATTTACCAGAGCTTATGACCAAAGTGGCAGGCTGTTTCACTACTATAATTGTTATGAAGAAGTTATATTTGTGTTTTTTCTCTTGTTTTCAGTCCAGTCCTGTCCAGTGCTTTGGGAACCATCTTCAGTAAATGGGATCTTCCTGTTTTCACTCTGCCCTTCAATATTGTGCTGACTTTGTATTTGGCAGCCACAGGACACTACAATCCTTTTTTTCCTACAACCCTCATCAAGCCTGTAGCATCAGTGCCCAATATCACCTGGTCTACAATCAATGTGCCACTGGTAAGCTTCACTCCAACAAATTTATGCTACTTCATTAAAAAGGTGAACATGAGGCCATTCAGCTCTGGATAACAATTTCACATGAATCAGAATGGCTATGTGTTATATAAAGTCAGTAGCAATTCACAGGAAGACATGGCTTAGTTCAGTCCGTAGAAGACAATGCCATAAATGCCCCAGGGACAGTCCTGGTGGAGGGCCATGTGAGCCTGAGGGAAGAGAGATGCTGAAACTCCCACTCCACCTAAAACTGGACTGCCCCAAAACAAGTCTTGAGTGCTGTCAATGCAGAAGAACATCTGGATACACACTCCTACTGTCAGCAAGACAGTCAGTGACAATATGAAAAAAGAGAGAAGAAATATCAGGATCCCAAAAAGACAGTAATCTGTTTGTACCTCTCAGGTTTAGATGTAGCTCTGGAGGATGACCTTCCTAAAGCAGCGTAAGAGTACGTGATATGCTTCATATAATATGTAATAAACTCAAATCAACCAGGTCCACTGTTTTATTTTTGCCTAGGAAGGTTACCATTTTTCTCCCTCACTAAAGGGAGTCAGTGAAGTGACACACACCACGCCTCCAGAAATACCCCACACTCCAATCCACCATATTACCATTCTAAAAGAAATAAAAGTCCACCTTGTACTGATAAAGTTCAAATCAAACAGTGAATTGGTTGGAAAAGACCTTTGAGATCATAGAGTCCAACCGTACCTGTCCACTACTAAACCAGATCTCTGAGCACCACATCTACCCATCTTTTAAATAGCTCCAGGGATGGGGACTCAACCCCCTCCCCAGGCAGCCCATTCCAGCACTTGTTAACCCTTTCAGTGAATAAATTTTTCCTGATATCCAATCTGTACCTCTCTGGGTGCAACTTGAGGCCATTTCACCTTGTTCTATCACTAACTACATGGGAGTAAGGGTTGCTTCCTTCCTTTCCAACCAACAGCTTGGACAAAATAAGACAAAATAACTGCTGTGTCCTTCTGAGCACAGAGATACAATAACGTGCCCTTTTCTACTGGCTGCTACAGCTCTTGCAATCCATCCCAGTCGGTGTTGGTCAAGTGTATGGTTGTGATAACCCCTGGACTGGAGGCATCTTCCTTTTTGCTTTACTTATCTCCTCCCCACTTACTTGTTTACATGCTGCAATTGGATCAACAGTGGGGATGTTTGCAGGTAAGAAGTCTTTACCAAAGTCATTTTTTAACTAGGGTATCTTGATGAGAGCCATTATATGACTTTGTTCAGACTTTAGAGTTGCATGAGCTTGGACATACTTGGGACAACACTCTAATTTTTTAAACTCCTTTTAAATTTGGAAGGTCTCACTTAAGGTCACCCAACATAGTGAAGGCAAGAACAGAAGTAGATTTTCTTTAAGCTTCGAATCTGTTATTAGATTTGTAACTCAGGCAGGTTGTTTCCTCCACCTTGCATAACCCTCCTGCCATTGGATGTGATGAATCCCATGGAGATTATGATAAAGAAACCTCGAGAAAGAGTTTCAGAACTGATCTCTTGACACAACAAGTGTTTTAAATTACCACCACTTGCAGATATCTACCTCAGAGCTGATAAGTCAATGAAAAGAAACAGACTTTTCTAGGACACAGTTCATTCTGTCCTGCTGCGGTTTTGTAAAAATAGCTAAATTAATGCCATTCAAAACAGCCTGTCTCGCCACTAACCAGAAAAAGAATTGTAAATTAAAAGAGATGAAACTGACCCTTAGAGTTAGACAAGATTAATGCCTCTTATGTGACCAGTTGTAATAAAAAAGAAAGTATTGAATAAGTGTAGTCTGAGACAACAACCTTGGAAAAGGCACAGCCATCCAACAATAATTTCTCTGTGCTCTAAAGCACATTGTAAAAGATGTGAGCTGCCTTATATTTGTTTATTTAAACAGAACTATACACTATTTGTATGGCTAAGACCACTTGGCAAGATTTGTACAGGTCTGACATTTAATCTAGAAGAGAAAGGTCAGGGAAAAGTACCTGGGGATAAGCATGGCGATGAAACAGAAGACAAATGAGGATATTGTAGCAGAAAATTAATTAATCTTAAAAGTGACTTGAAGGTGGCCCGTGCACTACATATTGTGTTCTTCTTTTTACTGGTACTCTTGAAGCCTCTGAGAAAACCTGCAGAAGTACCTATGAGGTTAGGTTTGGAGCAGACCTTTAGCTTCCAACCCAGTGGGGAATGGGAGCAATGATGAGCATTTCCACATCAATGATGGAGTGACCACGTCTAGTATCTAGACCACATCTAGCAAAGATCACTAGGAAGAACTGGAAAACTCTGCTTGCTCCCGCAAAAGACACTCAGTTGTGCCTCTGATATTCAATATCAGGGTAAGTTTGAGGTTTAAACAATCCATGTGAGCCTAGCTTTCTGCAAGAAGGCCACCCAGGTGAGAAGGTCACCTACACTCTGGTTGGATCTGTCATCTGGGGGACTAGGTACAACATACCTCAGTACGTACAACATACCTCAGTCCATACACAGAAAGTTTTGCCTGAAATGAACTTTGAGACTAGGCCAAATTCCAACCCTAGGGATATCATCAGAGCTCCAAAATAGTAAACTTCATTTCATTTCATCCTTCTTCTGCATGTGTGCGTTATGCAATTATGAACATTGTTAAGCTTGTCTAGATGTCAAAGGGAAGAGATGATGGATTTGCAGCAAGTGACAGGTCTTCCTGTAGATACCTGTCATACTGACCTCACAGGGCTGCCTTCTCTCTTGCAGCGCTGAGCATTGCATCACCATTTGACAGCATCTACCTTGGCTTACACAGTTACAACTGCGCACTCGCTTGCATTGCAATTGGAGGCATGTTCTATGCCTTGACCTGGCAGACTCATTTGCTGGCGCTTGCCTGTGGTATGTATCTTTTACATAAAGGGAAGACAAAAATTTATGCATCCAGGCAGTCTATGAGTAGTATTTGCTTAGAGTCAACTTCAGGTCATCACTCTGTTGTAAAACTAGGTACTATGCAAGACCTATTTCTGTGACGGCATCAGAATTTAGCTTGAATGTGCAAGCCACAAGTGCAGGAGAGGTCTTTAGGCCCTGATAACCTAAAAACATCTAGAAAGAGTGGAAGTACTGTTTGTGAAAGGAGCACAACCTATGCTATGAGCAGAATTTTAACAAATCAGCAACTCAACAGATTCACAGAAGCAGCCTTGTCATAACTGTATGCATCGTTAGAGGAAGTGTGTCATAAGAAGAGAGGTGTTGCACAAGGTCAGTTCAAAATCCACCTACCAAAAAAACCCATCTCCAATAGCAGCCAAAAACAGACTCTGTGGGAAGAGTTTAAGAACAGTGTAGCATATATAAAATTCCCATTAAGATTCACTGACTCCAACCATTTGCATTTCAGTAGTTTTCCGTCTTGACCAGACCACAGTTTCTGGATTGCTCAGTAGTTTTCCATTCCTTAACTTTGCCCTTGGGTACTTTGTCTCTTGTTCTGCCACCTCTGACATCCTGGGGCAAGGAGGCCCACTGCTAACTACTTGTAGTTTGAAGCCACAGGACAGACACTGATGGAGAATTTCAGAGAGTCATAGAATAGAATCAGGGAATCGTTTAGGTTGGAAAAGACATTTAAGATCACTGAGTACAAATATAAACCTAGTACTGTCAAGCCCAGACTGGTGTCAGGTTTTCAGTTAGACTCAATGATCTTAAAGGACTTTTCCAAACACAACAGTTCCACTATTCTGTGATTCTAAGTCCACCACTAAACCATGTCCCCAAGCACCACACCTACCCATCTTTTAAATACCTCCAGTGATGGTGACTCCACCACCTCCCTGGGCAGCCTGTTCCAATGCTTGGCAACCCTTTTACTGAAGACGTTTTTCCTCATATCCAATCTAAACCTCCCCTGGAGCAACTTGAGGCCATTTCCTTTTGTCCTGTCACTTGTTCCTTGGTTGAACAGACCCACCCCCACCTCTCTCCACCCTCCTCCAAGGGACTTGCACAGAGCCACAAGGTCTCCCCTCAGCCTCCTTTTCTCCAGGCTCAACAACCCCAGTTCCCTCAGCCGGGAACTCAGCACACTTGTGCTCCAGACCCTTCCCCAGCTCCGTTGCCCTTCTCTGGACACGCTCCAGCACCTCCATGTATTTCTTGGAGTGAGGGGCCCAAAACTGGACAGTGTCTGAGGTGTGGCCACACCAGTGCCCAGTACAGGGGGATCCCTGTAATCTCTCACTGCACACAGGTCATGTTGTGCCAATTAAAAAGAGATTAAAGATAAAAGAAATACCACTTGTTCTTGACAAAATCACGTTCTTCATTCACCATCTGTCTCTACTTAGTAGATAGGATCAAATGTAGTCCACATGGCCAGATGCAGTACTGGGGCATTTTAACTAATTGTTAATCCTTACATCAAGTAGCTGGCAGGACACTTTACTGTGCGTTTGGACAATATTACTGTTTCTGAAAATGTGTTTGAAGAGATGAGCAAGATTTTCCTCATCTTAAGCTGTCTTTGATCTTCTTTTCTCAGCATTATTTTGTGCCTACTCTGGAGCAGCTCTTGCTAATGCCCTGTCTGTGGTAAGTTTGATGGGTTTTAATGGGGTTTTTTGTTTGTTTGATTTAATCATATTTGAATTTGTTATGATGAAATGCTAAGGAAGTGCCCCAAAATTCTCCATGTCAGTTTTGACAGCACTGAGGAGAGAATGCTGCAGCTAATGGCAGCTCTTCCACAGCTTCTCTGTCAGTTTAATTGTGCACTTGCAGATTCTGCTGCTGATAACACGATTTCAAAGATCTTTGGAGCACGTTATCCACATGGGATTGCACACGTACATGTGAATTCCAGACAAAGTGTGTGGTTTGAAATGCAATACTTAGATTCAGACAACATTTTTTTTAACAGTTACCAATGTTCTAAATTTTTCCTTGCTTCTTACAAGGTCTTATTCCCAATAAGTCCACAGATATCCTTTAAGTGTGATCTGAATATGAAAACTAGAATAGGGAGGGAGACTGTTCTCTTAAGTACAAAATTATCATATGTGTACAGATCAAGAAAGAGGTGAAGCTGGAAATGCCAAGTTTTGTTTCTTCTTTAAAATCTGAGAGATTAAAGCAAAACTATATTTTAATAAATTAGATTTAGTAACTTGAAAAAAAAAATTAGAACTAGAAGCTTCATGCATGAATTTTTTTCATCTGGCATCCACTTGGTACCGTGTAGGTCCCTGTAGACAGGCTGCTTTGTTAAACACACCTGTTTTTGGGAAGCATCAGGAAAAAAAAATATATTGTCTTCTTGTGATCTTGCTTTTGGCATACATCAAGTCAGGTCAAGAAGTGGGGACACAGTGCAGGAAGAGATGCCAGTAATACATGGGCATTGAGGATGATGAGTATGTGTGAATAGTTGTGGTGAGTTGATCTTGCCTAAATACCGGGTGCCCATCAAGCCACTCTATCACTGCCCTCCTCAGCAGGACGGGGAGGAGAGAAAATAAGATGGAACAAGAACCCCAACCTCATGGGTTGAGACAAAAGGCTGCTTAATAGAAACAAAGCAAAGCCACGAACACAGAAGCAAAGGAACAAAATATTTATTCTCTACCTCCCATCAGCAGGTGATGTTTGGCCACTTCCTGGGAAGCAGGGCTTTGGTGTGTTACCCCAGAGGACAAATGTAAATAACAAATGCCCTCCCTTTCTCCTCTATACTTGCTTTTATTTCTGGGCAGACGTCATATGGTATGGAACATCCCTTTGTCAGTTTGGGTCAGCTGTCCTGGCTCTGGCTCCTCTCCCAAAACCTTCCCCACCCACAGCCTACTGGGCGAGGGGTTGGTGGGATGCTGGAGAGCCAGCCTTGATGCTGTGGAGCACTAGCAGGAACCAAAACACTGGTGTGTTATCAGCACCTTTCTAGCTACTAATACAAAACACAGCACTATGAGGGCTGCTGTGGGGAAAATTAACTCCATCTCAGCCAGACCAATACGATAGTACTCTTAGCATACGACATTTTACAGGACATTGAGGGTACGATTTGCCTCATTTATTAGAGAATTTTAATGACCACATGTGAGCTGGGTGTCTTGGTTTTCATTACAGTCAGCAGAGCTCTGAACCTTGATTCAGTTCCTTCAATGTTGGTCTCAATGTGGAATGCCTTAGGTAGCCCTGTACATTCCAGATAAACTAGCTATCTCTATGTGAGCAGATTGTTTGGTAGCAGAGGAGCTTTCCAGACCTCCAGTGACCAGAAGGAACCTAGCTCACATGTAGCCCCCACCATGTAGCCATCTGCACCTCTGGATCCAAACTGGGGATCCTGTATAGGGAGGCTCAGGAAGACAAGTCCTATGACACTGTCATCAGGGAAAGCACAGGCTCTCCCAGCTACAGAAATGCAAGAACTGAGCAACAGGCAGAAGCAAGCAAAGGGAACATGCAAAAAGTGGTACCAAAATCCACCTATCTCTCTGTCTTTTCCCCTCCCAGCTTGGTCTGCCACTCTGCACTTGGCCTTTTTGCTTCTCCACACTTCTCTTTTTGCTGATAAATACAGACAACCCAGCCATCTACAAAATCCCCCTCTGCAAAGTCACCTATCCAGAAGCCAACCGCATCTACTACTTGAGAACAAAGAGAAGAGCATCAGAAAGCAGGAAAGAAGAGCAGAAACGAAAGGAGCAGAAACCCTCTGGAGACTCAAAAATAAGCACAGGAGGCACCCCTCTGTGCACCCCCAAAAATCGCCATGCCTACTGATTCCAAAAGTCCGTGGCTGTAAAGTTTTGGGGCAGTTTTTCAGATGCTAGTCAATCATGCTACAGTCACAAACATCACCTTTGGTAGTGCTCTGCAGGCTGGAGATTCAGCATCCCACACTCCAAAGGAAACATGATTTGCCCTTGAGATAAGCTTTCCAAAAAGCACTTAGGTAACAGAATAATGGCTGTCTCATCAATCCACATGCTGTTAACTTGAAAGTCACCTCTTTTAATAATAATTGTAAGAACAAGCAGAAGAACATCAACACTGACAAGAGGCTGTATTTAATTTCAGATGTGTAATTTAACAAAATAAATATGCTGAGAAGGACTTGGTACATAATAATAATAAATAATGTAAGAACTATGTCAAGAGCTGCACTTCAAATTAAAATCATGTGTATTTGAAAGTGGGATAAACAGTGTGATCTCTTCCTTTCTTGTGTTCCATCAGTGTCTAATTCTTAATTCCTCTTAACAGCTGCAATATACACAGGTAAATATTCTTATAGAGCACATATTATTTTCCGTGCCACCTCCTGACTCCTCATTAAGCATCAAGACAATGAAGGTATGAATATATATTGCCTTAATCAGACTAGAAAAGTGGCTAGCTAGCAATAATCAAACATTTTTCCTTCCCTTGCATAATTTTCTGTCTTACAA
>NW_010315950.1:16958-22414 GCF_000700745.2 Antrostomus carolinensis
CATGCATCCAGTGCAGGAAAACTTCATGCAAAAAAATTAGATAAACATTTTCTGCTGTTGGCAATTACTGCAGTTCTTTCTCTCCCCTTCCTAAGGGAACAATTCACTCAGATTAAGCCCCAAGCAATGAACAAGTCAAAGGCTCCCCTTGATGTTTGCTGGGTGTCAGACCGGGATCTTCACACGGGTCTTCAGTGTCTCGCCTGTCCTGGAGAAATCTTATGAGGCATCATCAGAGTTAGTCATGGGAAACTGAGGACCCTTTTCCTGCTCTTGTCCCCAGGGGGTTGGTTTCTATCAGGCATAAGGTGCAAGAAAGACATGGCCACTTTATGTTTCTCCCAAGTCCTTACTACAGGGAAGGGTCAATTGCCCTAAACAGGAATTTTCTTGGGAATCTTTTCCAAAACCTCAGAGAAACAAGTCTGAAAGAAAGGTTTCTTCGTTCTAAAGTCATTTCACATGATCTGTTTAAAATCACAGACACAAAGGACTAGAAGATTTAAAATGCAAAGAATCATAGAATCATAGAATGTTGTGAGTTGGAAGGGACCCACAAGGGTCATCCAGTCCAACTCCTGTCCCTGCACAGGACAATCCCAACACTCAGACCATGTGTCTGAGGGCACATGTTGGCCAAATGCTGCTGGAATCTTGTCAGGCTTGGTGCCATGAGCACCTCCCTGGGGAGCCTGTTCCAGTGTTCCACCACCCTCTGCCTCAAGAGCCTTTTCCTCATGGCCAACCTCACCCTCCCCTGCCACATCTTCCTGCCATTCCCTCTGCTCCTGGCATTCACTGGTGGCCAGAGAGAAGAGATCAGCACCTGCCCCTCCTCTTCCCCTTGGGAGGAAGCTCTAGACCATGGGATCTCCTCTCAGGCTCCTCTTCTCCAGGCTGAACAAACAAAATGACTTCAGCCTCTCTTCATATGGCTTCCCCTCTAAACCCTTCATCAATCTTGTGGCCCTAAAGAGACTATGCAGCCATAAAAGTTCAGATTAGATGCTGTCCTTTCTGCCTTCTGATGCGGGGCTGTTTTGCAGATTCATTTGAGGGTCTTTGAGCAGGTGGGAGCCCAGCTCTCACCCAGAATGTGGACCTTTTTGAAAAAGATGAACCTGAATGCTACTCATGGAACTATTTGTGCCTTTATAAGCAAAAGACCAGCAGCACCAGTAATTGTCAACTCCTCTAAACACCACCTAGAAGGAGTATCCATGATTTAAGTCAATCTGGGAGACAAAAACATGGTGCTATTTAAGTATGTTGAGATGCTTTTTAAACAGGTTAGACCATTCCTGGGACTTTAGTAAAATTTAGGTCCTACTTCTTCCCCTATGTGGATGATTGAGATTCCACCTGGCAGGACAGCTTCATACATGCAGAGAAGTCCAAATTTCTGTAGCAAATGTAACCCTGTCATTGAAATTTTACAGAATCAGTGAGCTTTGTAGCCATTATCACTTGGTCCACCCTCAGACCTGACCACCTGTGTCACACCTCTGTCCCATTTTAGACCTCAGGCTAACTGTTGAACATGACCTTACAAATGCCCTCCAGGAAAGCATCAAGGGACCAAGCTGGCATTCCCACCTGCCACAAGTTGCCTTGGAGGTTAATAAAAGACCAAGAATCCCAGCAGTTTACCTGATACATTAGCCATGGGATCTTTGTTGGTCCAAGACAAGCTCAAAGGGATGGGACTGACCACAGCTCAATACTTGATCTATCTCTATTAGAAGAAGGAAGATCTGATGATGCACAATCAGGAAAGCACTATAATGGTCAAAACCTCCCATGCAAATCCCAGCAGCCTCCCGGAGATGCTGAGCTCTGACAAGCAGCAAGAACCCAAAAGCACAAGTGTATTTCTCTAACACAAGAGCAAGGGATGAAAACTGCTAATTTAGGAGAAATAGACTGTTCAGAAAAAGCAACCCGTGACCCAGGCACTGGATAAAGGCAGTTAAACCTTAAAACTAACACAGAGGAGTGCTGCAAATTAAGCTGGAATATCAGCCAGTGTTAAAGGGCATTTTTAAGCTGCACATGTAGCTGCTTATTCCTGTATGGAGACTCCACAAAAAGCAGTAAGGGACAAAGACACCATCAGAAAAGGTGTCAATAAGCAGGGAAGAAAGCAGAGAGCCTCAGGAGAACAGGCTGACAAACTGTCCTTTGAACTATGATGCAATCTGGTATAGCCAGGACAGACTGCAAGATCAGGAACACCCCAGTGTTGCTGCTGCTGTAGAGAAACAGAGGCAGAATAATACAAGAGGTGATACATAACTGTCTGAACACCTTCCCTCTATAGCAGTCAATGAAATATTAAGCACATGCAAACTAGCAGAACTTGTTCATCTCTTCTGCACAGTTTAATTTAGCTCATACACAATTCAACCTTAGAGAAAGATTTAAGTAATAGCAACACAAAGTTACAAAAATACTATAATAGAGTCAGATAAAATAATGCTAGAACCATATTTTTTAAGAAAAACCTCAACTGTGCTTAGTTATGCCAAGCATATTATTTGTTTTCTTAAAAATAAGAGTGAAGTCCAAGTGCAATATGGCTATTGGAAAGAGCTTGTCATCTGAGAGCCACTGCAGGCATTAATTCCTCAGCCACAAGAAAATCCATCCTGAAATCAATTAGCAAAGCAATTTCTACAGTTGAAGCCATCCATTAAAACTAGAGTATAAACAGCTTTATTAAGTCTCTAGCTAATCAAAAGATTTGAGTAACTATAGTCAGTACTAATAATTCTTGAAAACAGCCAAGACAAATCATACGTCTCTTGGAAAGCAGCAGTAGGCAATAAAAGCACTAACTGAAGTTATCAGTGGTAGCCCTAACAGCTTGCTGTCTATAGAATTCTATAGAAAATTTTGATTAAGAAAAATAAAATGTACAATTTTCAGTGGGATTAATAATTTTTAGACAGTTCCCAGAGATCTAACATAAAACAAATGTGTCCATTAAAAAAAAAAAAAAAACTCTAAAAACTAAAGCTTCTTCTATAGAAAGAGTGGTCATTCCACCCAGCTCACCACCACAGAGAATGAAATAAATAGTCCTGCACAAATCAACGCCTGGTTTAGCAGTTACATATACAAAAACAACCTCCTGAAAATTTGCCTTCAAAATCTGAACAGCAGTGGTAAATGGGAGCAGGCTAAGCAACACAAAGGGGTTGCAGGAGACCTCCCCAGTGAACAGAGAAGACCATCTAGTCTCATAAATGGTGTCCAATGTAAAACCACTATATACACTATGAAGTTCTAAGAAAAATGGTTACTTCATTGATTCAAATGTCATTTTTTTTGCTCTTCTATTTGCTCTTTACTTCCTAAAAAAAGAAATAAAATAAAATAAACTACAAAACAAACCAACTTTGCTCTTGGAGAAGACATTTACAGCTCTTCTCACATAGACATAGGTGCTTCAGTTGATAAGATCAGTCACAGAACATGTTACAGAAAAAGCTGAGGCGAGTGCTTTAGATGTCTTGGCTTGGATATTGATGACTCCAGAATGACTTATCCGTTAATTATTCTTCATGAACAATTAGCAAAGCTACACTGAGGAAAGGTGGATGAGGGGGATTTGCCTTCTCAGTGGACATAAATCATAGTAGAGTTCAGGGCCATGCTGTCATCCATACCAGAGCATCCTAGTTGCTGGAGCATGATGTTTATCCCCTGATTCCTTCATCTGATGACCTTTTTTGAGATCAAACAACCCCCTCACCTACTACTGGAGTCCAGAGCAGATGGCAACAGCAGTACAGAACGAGACAACTATAGGAGATGGTGATAGGTCTCAGCCCATGGAGTACACCCAAAGCTGTGGGGCTGGAAAACCCACTGCTCTGCTTTCAAACAGTGAAGTGGTTGCAGCGGAGTATAGGAAGCAAGAGCCAGGCAAAGTGTGATGGGTTAAAGTCTGCTGCCACTGAACAGGTTTTCTTGTTGGCCTCCACTCTTAAGCTGTCATACCTGCTCTGCAGCAGAGCCTGGGCCCTTCTCTCCGTCCTCTATTCAATATTGCTGTGAGTTTAACATATATATTGTCATATTTTCAGGCTTTCTGCAATGTCAACACCCCTTCTTGCCATACCTGCCGCTACAGGCTGGTGTCTCTGTGCAGATAGGGGTGTGAAGTTGTCAGACGGGGAGGGCAAATGTTCCTCTCTCAGCTCCTAGGCAGCTGTGCGTGGAGCCAGCCAGCACCCTGGCAGCCACCATCAAATATCAGGAAAGGCTTTATGCTGCAGAGGAGTACTCCAGCCACACAGGGCCACAACACAAGCTGAAAAACCCAAAACCTCACAATATATCCAAGTAAAATAAGCTCCTAAAATTTCCTAAAATATCTCTGTTCTCCAGTGGAAACATGTTCTCCAGCAGAAATGGGTTACAGAAGTACCATCACTCTAAGGGTGAGAACTGTTTGCCAAACACTGTCCCCTCTCTCTCCCCCTTCAACACAAGGGTGTGTTTTAATTTGGAAGACAGAAGGAGTTCAAACAGGAAACAAACTCTCGATTGCAGTTGATTTCACAGTTCTCAGGGGTCTGTCATAAACTCCTGCAGCTGTTGCTACAGCTGGAATTCACACATCCCAGTGGCTGGATGAGAAGACCAGGGATAGCTCTGTGGGAAACAAAGGTTTATTCCATCACATTTTCCCTGGGAATAAGCAGAGAGTTTGGGGACCTCCAAATACAACTCAGCAGCTCCTGAACACACTCACTTACCTCCATGCACTTAGTAGCTTAAGCTGTCATGGAGCTGCATCTTCACATCCATCTCCAGGGACAGCCCTTTGCATAGATAGTTGAGGCAGACCCAAATCCCTGCTCCCAAAACATGCAGATTCACTCAGCACAGCAGCAGTGAAGCACCAAGGACATGTGGGAACCCTTCCAAAAACATCCAGCTATCTCACCCACCCAAAAGGCACAGGGGTGCAGGCTGCCTAGCACATCTCAGAAGCTGCAAATCAAATTGTGCGGTGCACTGAACTGCAAAAGGCAAAAGACAGAGGGACAGAGACATCCTTGACCTGCACAGCTTAAGAGTCTTTTTCCCCTCTCCCCAGGGCTTTCCAGCCTGTACCTGACCCTGCATCTCCACACTTCCCTCATTTCAACCAAGTGCTGACAGTTCTGTTGCTCTGTCATCCACAAATCTCTGCTCTGCAAAACCACTTAGCCAGAAACCAGGCAGTGACATCCTGGCTGTGGCGAAAACCAGAAAGGCAAAGAGGATGACAAATTATCAGCCAGTGATGGTTTCTTACTGTAGCTGAGTGAGTTCATTTCACTCATGTAAATTAAATCCTGTTTAGGGCATTTTCTGTTCCCAGAAATTGAGTTACCCAGAAGACATTACTTTTTTCTTTTTTTCTTTTCTCTACTACTGTCCCGATCCGATATCGGGGATAA
>NW_010315951.1:0-17500 GCF_000700745.2 Antrostomus carolinensis
CTTCCTCAATTTGGCAGCAAGGATGCTGTAGAGGTTTAGCAACCAGGAGCAGTATTTTATTAAAGGACTAAGAAACTGACGCTTGGCTGGATGTACAGCAAATTATTTCAGCACATCCTGATGGTGAACTAAGGATCCCTCCTGCTATATGATCCAACGGCAGAACGGCAACCGGAGCCCGTGCGACCCTGATGTGCAATCCCCGCAACTGCTCACGCTGCTCATCAGTAAGAGAAGCAGTGAGATTATGTTTGTCAAAAGCTACTAACCTAGGGATGTCCTCTCCTTTCTGAAGAACCCATTCTATATAGTTGTGAGACTTTCCTCACTCCATGCCTTTGCTAGAAGTACTAAACAAGAAGCTCCCAAACTTGTTGCTTAAAAGCCCAGAAAAAACATCTGGCCCCTCAACACACACAACTCTTCGTAACTCTAAATGCAACTTGGTCTTACTTTATTCAGCAGTTTCTCTCCAAGCAGTGCCATCTATTGGGAAAACTAACTAAAATTCAAGTGCTGCTTGGTAATAAAGAAAGTATACCTCATTGTGTATCGACAAATTCACTCTTGCCAAGTACTGATCAAAAAATACAAGAGAAAGAGAATGAGAATCAACTGTTAAATAACAAATTGTACAAGAGTGCAGCTGAACAGCATGTAGCCCATTCAGGGTAGAAAACCTGCTACCAACATGACCAACCACAAAAGACAAAAACCATTTTTGATCAGTTTAGCATCCCCTTTTTGCCAGGGAGAGAAGGATAAAACAAAGATGAAGCTGAGAGAGGAACGGGAAGATTTCTCAAAATGTAGATGATTTGATGGCTGGAGATACCGTAAAACAGGCTACCTTGAGGAAAGACCTCTGTCTGGACACTATGAAAATAAAGTTAACAGCTCTGATGTTGGTAAAAAGTAGTTCTCAGGGCATGCTGATCAGCTACAGAGTTCACTAAGGCACCAAAAGAACCGAGGTCATGATTCCGTTCTCCTCACAGCTCACAATAAGGCATATTTCTTCGCCTGTATAGGGATGACAACGAGCTGATTAAAAAGATAAACCTTGTTCTCAAGAGGCAAATAATTCAAAATGTCATTGCACAGCAAGTAAATTCACAAAAAGTAAGGATTTTAGTTAGAAAATCCTTCACTCGTAAGGATTTTAAAATGCAACGAATGAAAGGGCTATAATAATTAATTTTTCAAATTATCAGCCATCTATGAATTGCAGGGTAGGAACTGATATATTTTCTGGGCAGTTTATTCC
Organism: Antrostomus carolinensis; assembly: GCF_000700745.2. NCBI lineage: Eukaryota > Metazoa > Chordata > Aves > Caprimulgiformes > Caprimulgidae > Antrostomus > Antrostomus carolinensis. The sequence continues at coordinate 1,268 of NW_010315951.1, forward strand.
ACATTCCTCCATGCCACCATTTCCTCCACTACTTCTAGCCCCTTTGTCAGCTGTCACTGCTGCAGGCAGCCAAGCAGACTACAGAGGAACTACTAGATTTATCTTAATTCCAAAAGCTAGATTTATTTCTTTTTTCCCGTATTTTTTCCTGAATTTTCACTTTGTTTTCTGTAGCAGTTGAGGTGAAAACAACATCCTTGAACGTCCTGTGCATCCTATGCCCTGGTTCTCTGTCTGCTGACATTCATTTCCTAGGACTCCATAAATGTTGTTTTCCTGACCTCCATGCATCAGGGTACAGTCCTCATGTGTCCCTACCCAAAATCCAGAAATTTTTCTAAAGGAGTGGAGTGGGGTGGTACATCCTCACAGAAAAAGGTTATTTTGCAACAGCACCATTTCATCTTAAGATGACTCTATGTATTTAACTCAGAAATTAATTTTCATCATCTCTCACTATATCTTATGGCTGACTGGTCCCTAAGATAAAAAAACAAACCAAAAAACAAATGTTTTGTAAAGAATACCCAAGTTTTCGCAAAAGTTGTATGTTGCCACCTGAGCCCCTGCAAAATTTTTTCTGTCAGTTTTCCCAAACACACTGAAATCACAGAATCATAGAATCATAGAATGGTTTGGGTTGGAAGGGACCTTAAAGCTCATCCAGTTCCACCCCCCCTGCCAGCAGCAGGGACACCTTCCACTAGACCAGGTTGCTCAAAGCCTCATCCAACCTGGCCACAAACACTTCCAGGGAGGAGCAGCCACAGCTTCTCTGGGCAACCTGTTCCAGTGTCTGACCACCCTCACAGTGAAGAACTTCTTCCTAATATCTCATCTAAACCTCCCCTCTTTCAGCTTAAACCCATTTCCCCTTGTTTTGTCATTAACTGCCCTTATGAAAAGTCCTTCCCCAGGTTTCTTGTAGCCCCTTCAGGTACTGGGAGGCCACTGTAAGATCTCCCCGGAGCCTTCTCTTCTCCAGGCTGAACAGCCCCAACTCTCTCAGCCTGTCCTCACAGCAGAGCTGCTCCAGCCCTCGCATCATCCTGGTGGCCTCCTCTGGACTTGTTCTAACTGGTCCATGTTAGAATCTAGCATCAAAACGTACAACTGCGTGCAGTAGGTTAGAAGATATTATTATCCTTGTTTTGGCTATCGGCTAAAAGGATATTTATCCTTTGATTCTGTTAGAGAAATGATAAAGGATATTTGCAGAGAGCAATCTGTACTGCCAGGAAGATGGACCAGAGGATCTACGAGGTCTTTTCAATCCTTAACTGCAATCTCTCTACAATCAAAGACGGGCAGTATCCGAGAACAAGAAGTTTGAATAATTTTATTCATTTTTGCCTTCAACAAGTAGGTTTTGCTTTCTGCTGAGCTAGTTTTCTTTACTTTCTCACTAACTGGCCAGGTTTACCAACCCTGAATGCCATCTAAAAGGAAGGAGGACTCATCTGACCTGTGAGAAATGGTCTTTGTTAGCACAACGGGAGCACCACACAGCTCATGGTGGGAGAAGAGACGCAAGCTGATTCTTTCTCTTGGAAACTCACACAATTTTGCCTCAACTTTTAGGAGCCGGATCTAATAATGCACATTTTGTCAGCATCATGTAATGAATGTTTGAAAGACACCAAAGCTAGATGGCCCCGATTTATTCCTTTTCTTTGATTAAACCATACTTGTGAAACGCAGAAGAAAGAGAGGGTATGGCAGAAAGAAAAGCCAGCGGTGCTCTTGAAGAGATGCAAAATCTTCCTTCAGTGATTATCTTGTGTCTCTGATTTCTCACTTGCTGAAGGAAAAGAAGACAAATGTAACTTTTCTAGACTTGTAAAGGCAAAACATACCATGAGAAGTCTTTACAATCTTAGGATTTTTAAAAACACCTAATTTAACTGCACAAGCTAAATAGCCTATGCATACATTATTGAATACCACTATAGTTTAAACTCTACATACTTGAATTATTTATTGTAAGATTCCTATTCTAGTATCTATAGAATTAAATATGATATGTTTTTTCCCTTTTACAGGAACTTAAAGCTTATCAGACTCTTTAGGAATGATGTGGAGGCCTAACTGTAGGTACTCAGTGCCACTGTAGATGCTTTAGAGTCCTCTGCTTGGCTTCCAGCTACTGGGCCAGGGTGGTGCAGGTCCTACAAGATATCAGCCAGATCTCTCCAGATGTCCCAAATGCCCTGGGGCATCTAGAATGTCACTACAAGTTTATGCCCTAGCACCTAAATTGCAGTCTTTTTCAACTCTGAATGTTCTTATGTGGGGTAAAAACAATAAGGTCATGGTAGTTTCATAGAAACACAGAATTGTTTGGTTGGACAAGACCTTTGAGATGATTGAGTCCAACTGTACCTGTCTACTGCTAAACCAGGTCTCTGAGCACCTCATCTACCCATTTTTAAAAAATTAGTATTAGAGTAATTTTTTTTTAAATTTCTGAGCAGTTTGCATGAGTTTTCCATTGCCAGCATGTTTTTTTTGCCGTCGTTGCTTAGAATACAAAGGATTTCTCAAGAATATAAGGAAGTAACTGGCTTCAAAAGGTAAATGCGGACAAAATAAAGCCACGTGTTATCTCAGAGATACAGGTAAAGTAACACTGAGAGTTGTAAAAGGGGGGGAAAAAAAAGGCATTGCGATACAAACATTGGAGTGAGACTTTGGAGGTTGAAATCCTGATGCTCAGGTCTGCCATAGACTTTCTCTGTGCTGGAGCATGTCCCTTACCTCTTGGGATCTGTCTGCCTAGTGCTTGTCATTTTATCTCTTCTGGTGGAATAAAAGGGCTTATTAGCTTGGTCTCAGCAGCGCGCTAATGCAGTCACACAGGCTCTGGATGAGAGCAGGCATACCTCGTGCCAAGTCACAGGGTAGGCAGAGGAAGCCTACATCTGCCCGGGGATGGCCATGGGGCCAGACCCACACAGCTGGTGGGACCACAGCGACGCCGGGACACGGCTCCATCTCCAACGTGAAATAAATCGGTCGTGCCAAAAGGTCACCCCGTGCAAGAGGATGCTCTGTGGTGACCTTCAGTCAGGAGATGCCTCGTGTCAGTCCTACCAAACAATAAGCAGAAATGGCACAACTGTGCTGGCAGCCTTGCCAGGATTTCCTGCCCACCAGCAGCCCCTGTGTACTTCACCGTATATTAATAAACCTGCCTTTTACCATTTTCTCCTAAATACTGGCACAAATTATCCTGATGCATCCGTTTTCAGTAAAACAAATTAATTAGTTGCACATGATCTTTTTTTTTTTTTCTTTCCCCTATTTAATCTCTCGCAGAAAATGGGAAAAATTATTTATGAAAAGTACATTACATCCAAAATTAATTAATTTAATTTCATTGATACGCTGTTAGTATAAACAGCGCTGTTATAGACTGTGCTATAGTAAAAATGGTATTTGCACTAAGAATTATGAAAGCAGCTAAGCTTAGTGGGGGAAAAAAAAAAGGACAAAATTACAAGCATACAGGCCCAGGAGAGGCTTATCCCTTTTGCCCAGAAAACCTGATCTGATAAAAGTACTTCTTCCCACTTCTTCCTTCCTTGCCTCTTTGATATCCTTTGACTATTGCGGCAACAACGTTATTGCAAATTACTATTATTACAAAATTACATGATTTATACTTTTTCCTTTAATAACATTTCAGAACGCACACAGGATACTTGTTTAAAGTGGCGAATGCTATTTAGAAGGGGATAAATACTGATTTACATTTCTAAGTGTCTTTTAACATAGAGTAAGACACTGTCAATGTGAAAATCTGTAGGGAGTGGGAGATGGCTTGGAGGATGGAGGGAATAATCGTGTCACATTTCAGCCTGTATGATCTGTTTCCACAGAAAAAGGTTAGAGATCAACAAATTCTCAGTTTAGTTCAGTAATAAATGAAGGTTGGCTAGGGTATTAAGTTTCTGGGGGGGGGGAAGCATTAGCCAGTATGTACAGCAGCAGCCTCTGGTGGTCTAAGGAAAAATGGTAGTATCGATAAGTAACTATAGAAATATGTTTTTTAAAAGGATGTGTGTACATATTTAGCTATTTGACTCAATCCTCCATTCAACACATTAAAAAAACAGATGCTTTTAAAAATGATCTGCTGGCAATATGCTTGTTAAAATCTGAACAGTAAGAGTATTAAAATTCATATGCATTCATTATCATGTTATATAAAAGTAAAACGCTTTTGTTTAATCATTCCATAAAGTATTACAGTCAATGCTGATTATCAAGAAGTTGTTTTTTTTTTTCTCCTTGGTTTGCACTGACAAAAAAGAAACCAAATTTATAAGATTGTTACTGAATTGATGACATTTTCTGTCTTCACTCATGAATTCAGTTGGCAGATGTTTTCAAGAACAAAAAATTCTGCCTTATTACAAAACATATTAAGCAGGTTTTTCTGCCATAATGTTTGACATGATGTTTATTGCCCAGACCAAATCAGTCCCTTTAACAAACTATAATGTATGCCAGAAAGTACATTATTTAATAGTTAAGGAAACTTCCAGCATGAAACAATAAGTACTTTGATCTTTCAAGCACTATGCTTAATGCACTACACACTCCCATACTCGTTTTTATTTATACTCGTTTTGTACAAAAATACAGTGCAATTTGAGATTTTGTATTTTAAGACTCTGCTTTTACATATTATTGAGTATCCCAGCTGTTAGGTTTTTTGTTTTTTTTTATTATTATTTTTCCTAGGAAAATAAAGAAACTAATTAAAGAAATTTACCATGGAAGAGTTCCAATTTTTCCAATTTTTGGAAAAATCTAACTGCACAAGTGGGAGCATCCTCCAGACAGCTTTAATGTCTTCAAATGGCACTTCCTCATCAGATGACAACAGATCTCAATGACCCTATGAGAACACAACCGAGGATATTTATGCCTACTACTTAACAGTCTGAAACAATTTCTCCAGCATATCTTCCCTCAATGTCAGATGCAGCTGATGCTTTCTTCTGAGGATATTTTTCATCCAGACTCTCTGTACCAGTTTCCCCTGCTTGGCAAAGACGCCATAAGGCTCGCTCAGGGTTTTCAAAACTCTTTTGACGATGTCATGACGAAGCATATACCATCCTTAAATATTTCTGTGGAGTGACATTATGTTTTATTTCAAGAGCCCAGTGATTCAAATCTATGCTATTCTACTCAGTAAGCAAAGGTTATATCTAAAATGCCCTTTGAGATGATCCCCAACCAGCTCCAACACCGTACCCCCCAACAGTACTGGCTGCAGTAAGCCTGGCAGCAAGTCCCAGGGTGAAAACAAAGGGTGATTCCTATAGCACACGTAGTTCTACGGATGGAAACATGGGAGGGCAAGAAATACATTGCAAAATATGGCATTGCACCATTTTGTTTACATCTGCCAAGATGCCAAGCGTGTCTGCGGCCAGGAAGGTGGAGCAGAGCACTCTATGTTCACAGCTACTCTTGCAACCACCTACAGACTCAGCAGTTCTGCCCAACAGAGTAAATGGCATCCTACTGGCAGCCCAGTTTTGTTTCAGAAACCGATAGGCAAGTAAATTGCAGTAATTTCTCCTGCCACGTACCAAAGCTGGGACGTTTTTCATTCTGTTTCAAAAAAACCCCCCCCAAACCTCTGCACTTGAGCCTGTTAAAGAAAAAACCCCAAATAATTCTTTATGAATAAAACACTAACCGCATCAGAAAATCCTATTTCAGTTAATTCACCCACCACCCACACTTTCACTAAAACATAGGCTACTTCTTTCCTTGGTTTGAAGAAAATCAAATAAAAGGGAACGTCAACAGTCACATTTGAGGCCCAGAGCTGCACAAAAAAAGAAAATGGGATGGAGTCATGCATTTTATGTTTTGGGGGTCAAACCTCTTGAAGCCAAATTTCATGCCTCATCAAACAAAAGAACCACAAGAAGGTGGAACTGCTAAAAAGGTATCAAATAAAGGTGCAGTTTCAACAAGGGGACACCGGACCAGCATGCTAACTGAACACCTTTCTGGGCAATACAGCAACATCATCCACTGGTTTCTGATGGATCTTAGACAAGCCTGGTCAACCCCTCTTAAGAAGCAGGGTCTGGCTGGTGGGCAGAATGGCATCGCTCATAAAAAGCAGCAGATACAAAAACCAGTGCTCTGTTGGTGACTTTGAATATGCATACACATCCTTTTGTTTCCCATACTCAGTAGCGAGGTATTTATGGAAAGACACAGTAATATTTATGGTATTAGTGATAATCTCACATCCAGGTTACAAACCCTTTTTAACTAGCCAGTAAGCTGTCTATCTCCTACACACATTGTTATGCTAAACCACAATTAATAGGAACTTGTTAAATTTTAAAGATGATTCTAACATCCTCTTTTGCTGTTATTTTCCTCTTTTTCACACCAGAAAGGAATATACATTTTTACTGTTTTAACTACACTGTGGCATTTCTGACGTGTTTTACCGTTTGAATGAAAATGCTAACTTTCATAATAAAGGCTTTGGAAATTGCATGACTCAGTCTCAAATGTATAATGCATAGTATGTATATGAAGCAGAATGTGTCAAAGTGCAAATAATATTGTTTGTGCCCCCTGCAGAATTAGAAATCCTCGGGTAGCACTGTTATAACGATCCCATGCTGGTAGCATTACAAAGTGCAAAGGTTCACTGAGTAAGAAAAGAGCAAGGGACAGAGTTTCCTCATTACACCATTCTCGAACTATTCTGGCTTAAATATTTATTAAGATATTAATAACTCTCCTCCTTTATCTGCCTTCAGAAGTTCAGCTGAAACACAATGGATGGCTGCTCATATGAAAACAATACATTATAGGGTAAATCTGCTACCACACAAGATGAACACCGGTATTTTCCACAATACATTATTAATTCAGCAGGTAACATGTTAAAAAAGCTCTATATCTATCAAGCTATAACTATTGCCTCCCCAAAATAAGACAATACAATAAATGCACGCATGACATGTGAAGCTAATATGTTGCCTAAGCTGCAGTAGAAATTGTTTCTCATCTACACCTCTGTTTACAAAATAATTTTTTACAAAGTCTTGCTTAAATCACTCTCTTTCTTGATAGCACCAGTGAGTTCCTCTGGGGTTTTATTTGAAGTTCCCCTTTGAAATTAGAAAGGAATGTTTTGTAACTCTTCCAAAACTTCACATTCAATAAGTGACAAAAAAATATCAATAGCATAAAGAGCTAGGAACTCTGTATGAACTCTTGAATGCCATCTCAGTAATGTGTTTGTTGTTTTAGAATTAAAAAAAAAAGCATGCTGTTTATTAGTCAGTATGGACAGTAAACACATCTATACATCATTAAAGAAGGGCAAACAAAGCCAAAATAAACTTACTCTAATATACATCTGCATAGTTTCTTTTTCTTTTTGTGGATTTCGATACTTTTCGTAGAAGTCACGTCGCTTCTTTGTTTCCTTCTGGATTTTGTCTTTTCTTTCCCTCTTTTCCGCAGGTTCATCTGAGCTATCAGAAGACAGCTGTACTTGGGCTTTTGTCTTCTCCACTTCAATATAGTTCTCATTGGGATTCAGTACTATTACTCCATAGCCTTCCTGTTTTAGAGGAGATAGATACACAGACAGAAAAAAGAAGAAATAGGAAAAGGGAGATTTAATGCTTGGAAATGCTTTGCATTTGTTTTAGTGCTCTTTAAAACTTTTGTATTTATTTCAGAAAGTTCACACAACAGAATCTACAGAAGGGTATTTTAAGAATATTCTGTTAGTTTCATTTCTGTCATTAAAGGGATATTGATGTGTGAATATGTGTCTGTGTGTGCACTTACGCTCATACACATCCCTCAGCGCCAGAAAAGTTGCCTGTTTTACCTTTAAAATAATTTAATATGTTGTTTTATTCATAAGCACTTTATACGACTTTTTCAGAAAACAGTACAAGAACTAAAAGCAAAATATTATTTTAAGAACTCTATATAATGATGACTAAAAAGCTTTATACCCAGCCAATAAAAACCATTAAAATAAAAAGGATGGAGGGATTTCACGTATCTATATTTTAAAGAAAGCATGTGAAAATTATTCACTGCAGTTTAAAATAGTAAAACCTTTTGTCTAGCTGACAACAAGCATACCATGCAGAAGCCAATAGCGGCAGTAACAATGAATCAATACCAAAACTGATTCAGTGGTATTGCTTACAAGTCAACTCTTTTACTGTGGGGATGACTTTTAAGTACATCTTTAAATCTGCTCTAAAACTTCACTGGGATTATGTCCTGTATTCAACAAACCCAGAGAGAATTTGTGACCTGCAGGATGCTTTTGAGCATACCAGCTGCATTTTTGTGCCTCAGAAAAAAAAAAAAAAAGAGCTGGTTGGGAAATACATGAATTTATGAATGAGAAATAAACCTTGAATAAATCAGCCAATCATTTTATTATGATTTTTAAATGACGGCAAGTCACACAAGAACTGCAATATTTGTGGAAGATATAATCGCAAGCACAGGGAGGAAAGAGAAACACACGCATTTAACAGATGAGTCCTTAAAGTTACCATGGGTTCCCAGTCAAAATCAAGCTGTCCTTGAAAAGAAAATTTTAATAAAGACTTACTTTTTGGGAAACGTCTGTATTAATTACCTAACCAAACAGCTTTATTCCAGCTTTTCACTCGGTGCTTCGTTTTGCACTTGGGTTAGGCACGAGGATCAAAGAGGTGTCCCCATACCTAGCTGGTCAGAGCAAACCAAGCCCACACCAACAAAAGATACTTTATTTGGGCTTGCTTTATTCTACTCTGTAGAGCCATTCACAAACCTTGTAGCGCATTGTGGCCACTGTCAGGTAGACAGATTGTCACTGGGTGATTTTCTACAGTTGGACACACTCGACTAGTTATCAAAATCGCATCTGAAGGGAGTTCCTACCCCTCGTCCTTGTGCCCTTCTCAAAACGTCTGCCGTAGCTTCTCCTCCCACCAAAAACCAAGTTAAAGGGCACGGTTGCACTCTGCTAAACAGGGTGAAATAGAGGCATTCAGGACACTGTCTCTGGAGTAAGGGACGTAGTCAAAAAAGGTCACCACAGGCCAAAGAGAAAATTGCCTCCTCGCTAGACGCGGCGCCGTGAGTAAGTGGTCTCCTGTCATGTCGCTCCCCTGCCCTCCCCTCTGAGTGAATTGAACTGGGATAAATGTAAACAAACAGGCAAATAAATAAATAAATAAACAAAATGGCGGGGGGGGGGGGGAAAGGGAAATGGAAAATTAAAGAAGATAAAAGTTTAAAATCTACCCACGCCATCGCTGGTCCTATTAACACACACAACGCTCTACTGTTAACACTGTAGAATTTCCAACGTGGAAAATTCAAAGCCCAAAAACCCACCGCAGGGGAGAATACCACTGACAAACATTCCTAAATTACACGCCTCAGATGAAAGGGTGGGTTTTTGAGCTCGTTAGTGGCAGAGCAGGACCAGGTTTTTGCGGCACTTGGCAGGCTGGTGGTTTTTTTGGGGGGGGCTTTCTGTGCTGTTTTGTCTTCTTGACCCGCTCGTTTTGAGCAGAGACGTTCTGTGTATCGATTCGTTTTGCTTTCTATAGGATGTCAAATGCAAAATGCATGTGTTTATTACAGGTCTACAAGTTTTACAGGGATTCGAGACTCCGTGTCCACTTTAAGCTGACCACAAAACAAGACACATAAATCATCAAAGAAGTAGAATTTGTCTAAGTTATTGATTATGTAACTGAAAATTACATGACTCATTTGTCCGGTTTTATGAGGACACAATGTCAATTTTTCACTTGGACATCAACAGATGAAATATGATTCCATTTGTAAATTCACTATTTCATACATCAATTAAAGGATTTTTATCAATTAAGGGATTTTTACCAATTATATTTTAAGCAATGTAACATGTCTCCCTCTACATTTTTTTTTTAAATTTCTCCGAGATAGCAGGCCTTTCCTGTCAGTATAACTAAAATAATTAAGTAATAACTGAGACAGGTTTTCCCATAATTGAGGGAAAAAAAAAAGTCTTACAAGTCATTAGACCTTCTCTTAGGAAAGTGGTACCTTTTCAGATTGTTTTGCTTATATGACATAGTGTATTTCCCTTTCCCTTGTACTTTTGCATCTTAAATTGCAAGACATAAACAACTGCACTAGAAAGAAGAACTGAGAGTAACATGTAAAAAGCAACATGGAAAACCAAAAGGACTGGTAAAATTGTACCCAATGACTCTCTCATTCAGCCTTCACTGTCTACTGAAAAGGAATACTCAGCTCTAAATAACATCTATGTAAGCTTTTAAATGAAAATAATTTTTAAAAAGTGTATTTCACATGGGCGTAGCTGCACCATTAAAGTTCAGTGAAATTTTTTTTTAAAAAAAGGTGGAACTCCTCACTAACACAGTGGGGTTGAGCAGAGTGCAAAGTCAACGCAAAACTGAGCGCACAAAACCACTAAAAAAAGGGGCTTCAGCAAACTTTTAATAACAGGCAAGATACACAGTCTTTAGTGTGACTGTTAGGCAAAGAGAAAATCACGTTCATTGAAAAGTATCTTTTTAAATGAAAGTTGCGTTGAGGAGCGACCTTACAATGTAATTAAAAATATCAATTTCAGTTATGATGAGCTTACAGCACTATCAAAATGTAGAGACCTATGCTGTAAGTACCATCATCCAGGAGAGTTCTTAAAGCTTGCCATTATCAGTCAAACATCATGTATGTCTTCAATGTACATAAAAGTGGAGTAGTTTTCTCTTGTGTGTCCAGTGCTCACAGAAAGAGAAAACACTCTCTAAAGTGCAAAGTTTTTTCATGGTAAAACACTAAACTTTGGGCTATGGAACAATCCCCCACCATCAATTTCCAGCCGATGGAGACATGCCAAGCCCTGTGCTCTACCACGTGTTTGGGAACCTACAGAAGTTGCACAGAAGCCAAGGTCTGCCTGCATCCCCCATTAGTGTATCTGTGATGAGATGCAATAATCAGGATAGACACTGATAAATACAAGTCCCAGCCTCTCATCTAAGAGTTCAGTAGATACAATTACATTTTTTCTCTCTCTCGGACTAAACCACTCAATTAACAGCCATTTCTCCAAATTCTAAGGTTTCAAGGTAAGTAAAATGTAATCTACACCAAGTACTAATGTCCTCCAGGTAACTTCCTCTGGAGGTACAGGATTGTGTGCAAGCTCCACTTTCGGGTTCATAAATAAAAATACAATTAATATTAAGGATTGAGCCAGCAAACGATGATGTAAAGTCAAAACAAAGTGTAAAGCAGGATGACAAGAATCATGAATCTCAGCTACAAGACCTTTACTACAAAGCCAGAACAACATAGAAAGGTGTTTTCCACCATAATACACAAGCCAGAAATGGAGGGGTACTTTCTGCCTCTTACTGGAAGTTCAAGTGAGATGTCCAAAACAGAAGGAACACCAAAATTATTGCCTCTGACAACAAGAAAAAGTTTTTTTTTAAAAAAGAACCCTGAAATATTTGAGGTAAACTGCAAATCTTTTGAGATCTCTTCTGCCTGGCCACATGAATAATGAGCTGAAAGCATTCCGCTCTGCATATTAATCCACTGAGATGGGACACCATATGTGACCAGAGAGGTCAGGGCTGGAGAGGAATCTTTTGACCTATGTAACCATCTTTTTGGACTGCGACTGAAGGTCTGAAAGAGATCATTTTCTTAAGATTTATCAACCTGAATTTTCAAGTTCAGGCTTCTATTTGGATGGTTGGCAACAAGACCGGAGTCAATTCCCTGGGGAAATGCAACTCAAAGTGCTCAGCTCTTAAACCTGCCCGTGGTTAAAACGGACACAGCAAGGTCCATTCATCTTTCTGAAAAGATGTATGTTCTGTTCATTTCCCATCTTTTCCACGAGGAGGGTACATCTATGTCACCGTTGCGACATCGTAGGTGCAACAGCGGGATGAGGTCATGACAACCAATCAGAAGTCACTAGTGAAGCGTTAAAGTAAACATAGCTGTTGGAGATGCAGCTCAGCTTGAAAAATGCCCCCTCCATTATTTCAGCAATTTTCTCAAGACGTGACCTGAGACTGAAAACGCCTGAAATGTCAGTTGACTCCGCTTTCTCTTTTTCCACCCAATGTACATTTTGGCAACTGCACCCTGCTAATACTTTGTGATATTTCCATCCCGGCTACACCTCGGCTCCCCTGAATTCCAGTGCTGTGTCCAAGTGTGTAAAAATGCTGTGTTACTGCCAAACACACATTGTCCCACTAAGTTCCCAACTTAAAATAGCTCATCAAGTTAGGCAGGAAAAGAAAACATGCCACAAAAGTTTTTAGAGGACCACCTGTTGTCTATTATTTTTACATAGCACTTACTCATAAATCATAACACAGGGTAATTAATCAAGCTGTCAAAGAGAAGGTCAAAGGTTATGTGGGGGAGTCAGAAGGTCATGCATGGGCTGATAGAGGTCAGGGTCACACCGCATTCCTCATTATCAAGTTGGGATGAGAGACGGCCCAAGCAAACAAAAGTGAAAGCAGATGGAGAAGTGAGTGGATAAAAAAAAAAAGGAGAAAATTTCACAAACAAAAAGAAAAGTGAAAGAAGAATGTCAGTTGCCTTCAAACAAGCAGGAGAATAGAGCAGAAATACATTGAGATGTTCTCAAAAGGTCTCACACAACACAAAGAAACTACAGTTTGATTATTTAAATACACTTAATATAACTTTCCATTCAATCTTTTTTGCAAATATTAAGCGACGCCGCAAAACGGGCATGGTAGTTTTGGTTCCATTTCACATCTGAAGTCAATACTTTCAAGGTGAATTAGACAAAAGGAACCTATTACCCCGATGAATGATGATGCATATATAGAATTGCTTCTAAATGCTGAATTTTATTCCTGTTTATGGCTACAACCAATAGACATTCAATAAAAAAAAAAGTTATAACCTGTTTGAATGATGTATACTTTCATATACACAAATCCTCAAAAACACAGAGCATCATAAAAGTCCCTCTGGATGACACAACAGTTATAAAATATTCTATCATTATACTGACCTGAATTAGATGCAGAATACTGTGCAAAATTAGCTGTCACCCTTTCCTCAAAATCTTTGTTAATCTCATTTTGAATGTTTGCAGCTTTATCAACACATGCATCAATGTCAGCTCCTTGGTTACTGAAAAAATACTTGGAAGAAGATATAATTAAAATGTTTTGGCACAGAAAAGGTGAAATTGTATCTTCCCCTGTTCCCTGAGGAGTCTGTAAAACATGTAGGATATATTGACAAACACACACCCTTGTCTAGAGCCCTGACATCCCAGGTCACCCAACTGCTATTTATTTCAAAACATTCACTTTACACTTACCCAAACTGTCACCTGCTGTGTTACTAACTTTTAATGGATATTAGAGCTATAAAAACAATAAACCCTTCATTTCCTTTCTGTTACTGCCTTCTAATTCCTCACTGCATTAGGTCCGTATCTCTTTGCGTGCACAACTGTATTCATCTTATTTCATCATATATAAAGTACCTTTATGCTGGAAAGTATAAAACTTGCCATTGGTACTTTTTACTTGGCTATTTGTTAATTTGATGCTAGCACAGCTATACTAAACAAATCAATGTTCAACGTTAAAAAAAAACCTCCACCAGATAAGCAGTCACCACATTTCGAATTTACTGCTGAAAAGTTTTGAAAAGAATTAATGTTTTACATCTACCTATAATTAGCAACCCAAACAGGTCTACACGTAAGATCTGCAATCCTGTTTTGTGATGTTTGCTCCCAAGACCAAAACTGAATAAAGACATCGATGAAGTTTAAGGATTTTACTCTCTCAGTATCCTTGACAGGGAACTTCTGTGCCTTTGCAGGCACTAATTTTACTAGGATTATTTCTCATGGCAAGTGAAATAAAAGAAACTATGCTAACTATAACTTAATTCTGTGAATTAACAGAAAAGAACTAGGTTCACACACAAATACTGCTCCAAATGTTGTTTAATAACATTTAATAATAATTTAATAACATGTTTAATAACCTCAGCTCCACCACCTCACCCTGATGTGAGGTTTGGGCTATCTGAAGAAATCACTGGGGGGCTGAATGGAAGTGAATCCACCCACCCCAGCCACGCAGGCGGGATACAGGGCTGCAAATAACCCCTCCACAACAACTGCCCAGGCTGCAGTAACAGTTTCCTGCTCTTCTTCACTAAGTGCTCACAGCTCTGGGGTCCACACAACCTGGGAAAGAATGAATCCACCAGTTACTCCCAAGGCCCAGCATCTTTTAATGATACCTTTTAGGAACCCCTTCTGTAATTAAAGTCTGTACTCTGAAAGTTTTGCCCTTTTCTCTCTCTTACAAAACTTTTACTTCCTTTTCTGACAAAAATTCCAGATCTTCAGAGGGGTACAAGTTCTCAAACAAGAACCTCATGCATATTTCACTTTTTCACTAAGATTTTAATGAAAAGGTTATTCAGATTTATATAGAACTTGGCTTTTTTGAAAGCAATGCACCAGGAGCAATGGTAAATCAAACAATCTTCATAAAAGCCACACAAGTAACAAGTCATTATCGGTTCTAATTTACTGATAGGGAAACCAAGGAGCATAGCAGTTACTCTCTGAAAGTTATGCTCAAATAAAGTTCAGAAGTGAAGCTGGACTGCAGGACTTTTTAGTGTGTCTGTGGTATTTCCAAGCATCCCCCTAGATGACAGTGAAAGTTCTCAACTGGAAATTCATTTTCCAATCCACTTCGCCTCCTCCCTGAGAACGTCACAGTATGTCTTAATTATTCTCATTTGTACCTCATAATGAATGTACCCCCAAATAGGCTTTAAATATGTGGGTTTTATGTAGCACAACATAAAAAAGTAAGTAAACTCACTCCAAAATACACCTCATTTCCTTCCCTTTTGCATTAAGTGTAAAATCTTTTCATAAACATTCTCCCTTTCTGAAACTGCAGATATTTCGATGGGCTCAGAGGTTTGTCTGGATTTGTAACATCTTTAGCTTGCAGAAAGGCAACCCAAGTTGCCAAGTTCTTCTACTTTACCTTTCATCTCCAAGAATTTATATGTATTAAACCATTACAGAAAAAGATTAAACGTCAATCTCTTGGAAGGTCTGTATTTCAGTACTGTAAAGGGAAAATACATCATGCACATAAGTGTTTTTCTGTAAAATCTTGAAGTTATCCAAGTCTTGAAAGACAACTCCCATTTAAGTGTTGAGCATTGCTTGTGACTGCAGCCTAAAAAACCTTCTATCTCAGTGACAGAAAATTCAGTTGGTTTTAGTATGTGCATGTATTCAGTCACTTCCCTGAGAAAACAGCCACTTGTAATAGAAAAGTAAAGCTTCTGGTTTGTATCTTCAACAAACAGGTGCAATTCGGCACATCGATGTTCCCTTCCCTTCCCACAGTGACCTATGTCAGAAGACCTTCTTATACTTCTTCTGCTAAATAATTTAATTACTTATGAGTTATGGTTTCTTTGTAACCTTTTAAATGACTATCTCATTAAAATGCAAAAATATGCAAAACATGATGTCACCGGGTCAAACAGCTGTGTTGGTAAAATTATGGCTGTGAAAGTCCCTAAGAACATGGAAATATTAATAATTTATATTGCTCATTATATGGCAAAAACTCTTTAAACAGATTTAGAGACAGATTAATTTTATAATCACAAAACGCTACACTACCTCACGGTAACAAATCTTTTTACCATCTGTGACCCTTTTGTATACATAAAATATAGCTTAAAAATCTTTCTGTTAATATGTCTTAAATTACAAATACTGATGAAAAATGCCTTGTGAAACTCTGATAGGGTTGTACAGAATTGTAGGGTTTAAAAAAAATAAATAAATAAAAATTTCTCTTTTTTTAAATAGATTTTCTGATCACTTGAGTTTTCCTGAACAGACAACACACAGCACGAACACATAGGTATTTCTTAAATGTCAGCAAGTCTTTACTGCAAATACTTTGCAAATTGGTATCACATGCAGCCTGCCCTTGTGTTGCTTTAAAAGGCTATCGCTTTTTGAACCCTGGAGTTTTTTGGAATTTGTGAAGCAACAGACAAGTATCCCTGCAAATATGTAAACAAAGTATTATCACATCCAAGAGT
>NW_010315951.1:20860-33903 GCF_000700745.2 Antrostomus carolinensis
CAGGAATCTATATCTTATTCAGACCTGAAGAAAATGTTGCCCCCTACCCTCCCCCAAAATGCATACACACATACAATTACTGATAATCTGCTTACACTGGCAGACTGTGGTGGGTTTGCTAACATTAACTGCAAACAGTCTTTTGACAGAAAATACGACTAGTCACCGGGTGTCCAGTAATGGTTAAATGAATGCCATGTTATTATCTACCACACATATAGAACTAAATGAAAAAGTGGAATAAATTTCACTTTTTTTTTTTTCCCTCTCTCCTTTCCCCCCCTCCTCAGTGCAAAAATGTCACTCACAGCTCTTTAAAACACGGTTTAGGAAAGGGCTTTAAGTGATTTTAATAATCGGGAAAGTTCTAGAGTAGAATTTGTGTATTTTACTCTGATTTTTATAAATACTGAATATATCACTCCACCATACTTCCTTGACAGGTCATATTTCATTTCCATTCCACCCTGCAGTATGAATGTACTAATTTGCTAATGTAAATTATATTAAATAATGTTGCCTACAAAAAACAAAAGCTTCTAAATGGCAATTTGCATGAAATGTGAACTATGATGTGTTTTGGGATGGACGGCACAGACTGAAGCCTTTTCCTTTTCAACCCTGAACCCTATCTGCACCCATTTACAAAATTTACGTCGATAAAGTTTTTTTTGTTGTTGTTTTTGTTTGTTTGGGCTTTTTTTTTTTTTTAAATCAGAGGATTCCACCATTTAAATATGACTAAGCTCTTTCTAAAAATTCCTGTTTTAATACATGCATGCATACACCATGGGAAAGTTACGGCAGAGCTGCCAATCTAAACAACATATTCAATTAGCTAGGTTTTATTTTTACAGGATATTTTAACACAGAGCCCTAGATACGGTCAAAACGCACCTTTTAACTATAGCTCTCGTGCTAGCATGCTTCTCTCCGTTTAAATGCCATTAATCTCTACGAATACAATTACAAACACAATTTACTAATTTATCTCTATAATTACATTTATAATTAGAACACAATAGATGTGCAAGTATTTACATAAAGCACAGAGTTAGGAACAGTGAAAATGTAAACAGTTTGGGGGTTCTTTTTTAGTTTCATATTTAATTAAACTTATGCCTCATCCTGATGCGATTTCTTTGGTTTTTTCCCCCTAAAAAAAAATAATAATAATAAAAAAATAATAAAAACAGCCCGAAAAGTCCCCAAACATTTCTGGTCTTCCAGTAATGCATTAAAATGTGTCTCAGCTCCTCTGTACACAGTGAAATGCTGGCTGAATGCAAAGTGAGGGAGGGCGAATTTCTCCAGGTTCTGTATGTCTGATCTCTCAAAACCTTCAAAATCTATCCTTGATCTCAGCAAACACAGCAGAGCACAATGTTATTTATGCATTCATTTATCTTTTCATCAAGGGCGGCTTATGTGGTCTTTACTGACTTTGGTTTCTCATCATCATCGCAGATCAGCATCTGCATTGTGTGCACTTGTAACAGGGATAATGGATCTCACTTACAATACCTACAAACTCAGCTGAGAGCCGTGCAAAGCAAATGGCCATAAATGCACCCATCCTGGCCCAAGTCCTGATGAATAAAAATGAAGATCTTGTCAAATAATAAAGTGACAGGTTAATTTACAGCAAGGAATAGTGTGAACAAGGAGAAGGGGGGGGGGGAAGAAAAAAAAAGCGCGGCTTTTCCAATCTGTATGAACGGTGCCACCTATCTGCAGATTAGCAGAAAGCCTGGGATACACTAATTCAGAAATCGGGATAAACACATGTGATGTTGCTTAGTTTTGTAAATATCAGAGGAATGGAATTGATGATAAAGGGAAAAATGTGAGATTAGACACACACAGTTGCTTTCGAACCTAAAAAAACAAGATTTCCAACAAAGGGCTGCTGTATCAAACAGTAATAAAGAGCCTCAAGCAGTTGTCTGTGCTCATGCCAGTTTTCATGCTTTAATTCTGCTGCCCTGTGGTTCTTAGCTTTGACATTGAGATCTGCACGGCCACCAGAGATAATTATTTCAACCTTCAGGCCATCAGGCGCTCATTTTTGATCATGGATATGTAAGAGATTTTTTTTTTCTTTTTTTTTTTTTCTTTCTTTTTTTTTTTTCCCCCCTTCCCTTTCGCTTCCCAGGCTTGCCAAGTGGATATCAATAGAAGGGTAAAATAAGCAAAAATGGTAAGCTTTTTAAGAGAAATTAAGACGCTGGGCTGTATGCTAGCTTTTCTACTGTTTTTTTTCAGGCCTTATTATTGTTTAACATTATTCAGTACAAGCTGAAAATAGGGACAGAAATATTCGAACTGATTCGAATTTTCCATTGCGTCATTGTTACAAACAGAAATTAAAAAATTAACTTTGACTTTATAATACTGCTGTCAGAAGTGCTGTTCCAATACCCTCTAATCCCCTGACACAATTTGCACACCATGAACCCACATTTGATAGACTTTTTACGGTAACTCATGGAAATTACAATAATTTTTCTCACCTGTGCAAGTTAACACACGTAAGTTAAAACACATGATTTGTGTTGTAACTACTCTACGGTGAAGTAATTTTTGAAGAACACTTAATTTCAAGACTCGCATTATTAAAATTGAATCGGCACTGTGATCCATATAAACTATCAATTATAAATCAAATCTGTCTGATTGGAATTTGGGAATTGGTGTATGTCAGATGTTAAACATAACCCCAAAGTACGAAGCTGGCGTGCTATTTAAATAAGACACAAACCCAATGATATTTTTCACTAACATTCTCTTTGCCTAACATTTTAATACATGACATTTATTTTAGATCAATGTATTTTCCAGTCACAGATTAAAAGATCCGTGTGTTTCTAAAGTAACAGCGTCAGATACTAACACATCATTTCCTTTTACATACACCGCTTAATTACACTGTTTATTATTTGAGTCACTTATGTGCTGCTACACCCATTTTACAGACATCCAAAGCAAAAATCGTGTTCTTAAGAGATCAACCATAACAAAACAATAGACAGAAATAAAATATTTTGTGTTATGCTGCATTATTCCTCTCATATGCAACGTTTAAAGGAAAAAAAAAGCCCAAGCAATAGTAGGTTAAACCTATCAAACATTTCTCTGAAACAGAGATTTTCAGCTAGGAATATCTTTCCTGAATTCTATAGTGCTTCGAAATAAGTCTGAAACTAGAAATCTAAACGCATGCATGTTCTAAACGACAATATTTTGCAGTGTCGGAAACTGATAAACAACTGAAGTGGTTGTGCAACAAAAAAGCCACTGGAGATGTTCCTGCCAAAAAGCCAGTGGGTATTTTTGCCCTAAGTGTATTGGACTTGGTCTTGCAATTACATGTGCACAGACAGGCCACAGGTGCAAGGGACACTGAACAGAATGTTATGCACTTTTGAAGATGCGATTTTGCATGAAAATACTGGATTGTAGGAGCTTTTTCTTTTTCCTTTTTCCTTTTTTTTTTTTTTTAAGAAACCAAACAACCACACATATCCACAGTAACAGCAAAGAGAAATATGAACAGTGTCCTTGGACGTGGTCCAAAGGTGCAAAAAAAAAAAAAAAAAGAAGTATTGTCTGTGTTAATTGTTCATACATTAACAGAAAGACTTGAAAAGACAAAATACATTTAGAATATTTGGCCTTAACATTTTTTTAAATTCAAAATTTTAAAGTAAAATTTCTCATATTATTTCAATTAAATATTTAAGAAAACGAGCTAGCTTTTCGAGGTACTATCCTTAATGGTTTCTGCAACAGCTCTAGTGTACATTAATTTTCCTTTATTAAACAGCAGGAGTCAAAGTTAATGCCATCCTCAGGCAAAGTAAACTTTAGCACCTTCAGTTCTGTAAAACACTAATTTAATAAAAATATGAACTCCTCACATCCAAGCACAAGCCACTTCTCAACCCTGAAAACCTGTTATGCCTTCTGCCTCCCCCTTGGATTTCCTACTGCTTTAGAGGTACTTCAGAAAACTGAATTCAGAGATTTAGAGATGTCACTGGCTTTCCCAAGAAAGGGAATATTCTTTGAGATAATGATATTTTTTTAAGAGTCTGGAGTACTAGTGAGCATCAAAGCAGGTCACTTTAGGTTGGGAATGGGCATTTGTATGTATCACCTAGAAAAGTCATGAAGAATTTGCAGGGATGAATAATAATGGAAGGAGAAGTAAGAAAGGCTGAGAACCTCAAATGCCTTCGGTGCAACAGGAAAACATCAAGTCATAGCTAGTGCTATGTAATAAAGTAATAAATTTAAAGAAAAAAAAAACCTATTTCATGCCAACTTTGTGTCCTTTCTCTTAACAGCAGTAGCAAAAGGCAGGTCTTTTGGTCAGCGAGCGTGACTACTGCAAGGTAGCTGGGGAATGCAGCTTTTCAGAGGATGAAGCAAATCACTTTGGGATATAGATGCAACCCTGCCTGTCCCAACAGCTCCTCCAGATCTGCTTCTCTTTACCGCTCTCCTCTGCATCGCAGCCCCACATCTTCTGCGAGCCCAATACGGCACACCCAGCAGTTGCTGCTTTTCTCTCCTTTCCAAGTGGGCACTATCCCGAGAAGCAGGGATTAGAGCTGAAGACACAGTTTCCACGTCCTCAGCATTGGCTCCTTGGGATGATAAGCAGTCAGCGTGGAAAATTCTTCACAGACCTTTGCAAGCAGAGCGTGTTTCAGTAGAGCTGCGAGTATGACGGGAACAGAGAAACTTTTTGAGTGTTCTGCCCACCACAAGACAGCTGGCACACAATTATCATTCCTCCTATTCTACAGATGGAAAAAAATGAAGCTCAGAGAATTGCCTAAACTCTTAGAAAGAATTGTGTGACAGAGGTCTGAACACAATCCAGATCTCCCAACCCTATTCTTTAAAAGTAACTATTTGGAGAATATGAACAACAAGACGAGTAGGGAGGTCTAATTGGATTTCACTGTCAATAACGCCGAGAGCCACCCGCCAACAGGCAGACCAGAGAAAAATGTTTATGGTACAAAAAGGATCCAATGGTACTGAGGAAGAATAAGGTTTCTATAATCTATTCTACTATTCCCCCTCCCTTCCCCCTGTAGAAATTCTGAAGCTCGGTATGGAAAGAAAAGAAAGGGGTAACTCTGGTCATACGGTGCCACTTGGGAAGGACAGGCAGAAAACTCACAAGAACTAATGCAGTCACATTTGACTCAAAACTTTTTGATATTGAGATATTCAGGCAAGCAGCACAGGGAAAAAAATGAGATAAGAGAACGCAAGGGTGTGAGTGCTATGGAAATATACATGTTAGTATGCAGTATGAAAGAGCACCCTCTGTTGTTTTTGGTTAACAGAAGCACAGTCTCCCAATACCTCAAAATAATATTCGAGTTCCAGAAAAGATTGAGATAAATCATCACTACCGACATACAGATATCTGCAAACACTTCCCAGGGAGTACAGGAGCTGCAGTTTGTTTGGGAAGGAGGGTTATGGATGCTGAGAGTTACTGGATTACAGAATAAAGAATATGCTGTGCCCCAGAAAACTCTAGTTGTCTAGACTAGAGGCCTTTCTAATAATAAAAGATTAATTTGTGTATGCAAAATTAGCAAAAAAAAAAAACCCAAAACTTATGAAGATTCAAAACTGATACGCTGAGTGACTTTTATTTCTGATTTCTATAAAGCACTAACAGTTTTTGTTAAGGGTAGGCATCATCATTAAATACAGGATTCGCTAATACTATTTAAATCAAAGTACAAAATGTCTGATGACAGATTAGACATTCCAATCAGTTAAAAAGACGTGAGATGTGGCTGCATTCAAGATGTTAAATATATCAATGACAACAGTGGAACTCTTAAGAACACGCAATTTTTGCAACTGATAGCGTGTTTTCCTTATTTAGAGCTAAAAATCTCCTATAAACTGCAAGTTTTCATTAATTTATTTCCTGCAACCAGAAGGACCTAGAAATTACAGAGAGCTAATGATCATGATCCACATGATTAAATTCCAATGATATACCAGTGATGATGTAACAGAATGAGAATAAGTTGTGAGGTTACAGTGAATAAAGCTGGATGCATCACGTGCCTTCAGCAGGTTCTGCTCAAAGTTAAGGAGTTTGAATATAGACAGATTTTAAAAATGTCCTTTCCCATTAGGGTCCATATCTTAGTGCCTTTGAAAATTACACCATTAGTTAAGAGATCAAATTGAGAACTTCAGAAATAGTTAATAAATTTTAGATCAGTTATAAGAAATATTATATAGCAAAGGCGTAAATAATGGTTTGTACAAAGTATGCATTTAGTTTGGAAATTGTTTTCACTGAAGAAACGTGCTATTCAGAGTTTTTGGGCAAATTAGTCACAATTTGACTGAGTACTGACCTAATGAAAAATCCTCCACAGTATATTTTACACAATTTCCATGAAAAATTGTGAAATTTTGTAAATATGGAAAAGCACATTGCATATGTATTCAGAACTATGCAGCTTAACAGTCAACACTTTCATGATTAAGCTTTGCTTTACATAATGTACGGGGAATGAGAGAAAAGTAAAATTTCAAAGAAAAAGGGTTCTTTCCTGCAGATTTCAAAGATGCTGAAGCAAAGAGTTCCTCAAACGCACCTCCTGTCTGTGGAATAAGATTTTTTTTCACTGGAGGTAGTATGAATATCTCAATTATGGGATCATTTAACAGCCCTATCTTGAATGAAGTTGCTTGCCACAAGACCTGACAATGTACAATCTCTTTTTTTCTGCTTGCAAAGATTTTTTAATATTGAGGACCAACCTTGAAAGAGAGACCCAAGAGTTACTATAATGGGTTATTAGTTTACTTTTTCCAGCCAAACATTTATAGAAAATTCTGTCCCAGAATAGTACTAAAGATCTATTTTGCACAGTAAATACTAAAAAAACCTCCCCAAAATAAAAATCAGGACATGGCAACACCTGAATTGTGATAAGAACCTTAACCTGCTCCCCATGGGGCAATATATCGTAACGATCAATTCCAATAGCGTGTATTGCAAGCTCCTGTAAAAGTTCCCAAACAAGAATGGGAAATACATGTTTTCTACACTACAATTCATGAAACAAATTTAAAATTAACTCTATGCATGCCAGAAAAGAGTCCAACAAAGTACAGCATCTAAGAATTAAAACTATTGGTTAGTGCTTGAACAGGAACTCGCATTTCTACCTTTTTATCCTTGTCATGTTACAACTAACTTCCAATGTTATTAACGCTGCAAGAGACTGGAGAAAAACATCTCACTCCTGCCCTCCATTTTTCTAGGAGTATTTCTCTTTTTGACATCATTCTGTGCCATGTATAATCAGTTTTTCTGAGTGTTTTTGTAAATATTCAGGTTCCAATGTAACAGGTATGTAGGCAAAGGCGTAACTTTATACACAAAATTATATACAGAGAAGTCACACAGCATTGGAGTGTTCGCATGACCAGATTCCCTCTATAGCTTCACTGAGATTTTGAAGAGATGGGGAAAAAACACTCATTAGAAAACATGACTACAGAGCCACTAAAATTGGCGAGCACAGTGTGCTGTGTTTTCTTTAAGTATCCAAATATTTTTTGTAAATTGACTATAGTCCAAGCTGGCAGTCATCCTTTAAATAAAACAAGAGTGAAAATTACATTAGCCACTTAAGTTTGCAGCTTCATTAACTTCATAGCTACCTTAGTTACCTGTCCCCTTCCCCAAATTACACCTAAGAAACATAGCACTGCACATCCACGCAGTTAAATTAGCTTTAGAATCAGCTATTGCATCTTCCAAAATGCCCTGAAGGAATATTGTTCTAGCTGGAAAAAGATGCCTGCATACTGCATGTTCTCAATCCTTCTGCTGAAATAATCCGATTTTTTTTTTTTTTTTACCATCAGCAACATAAATTACCAAGTTATGAGACATGAATTCCTTTTAATTATTTGTTCCGTTTTTTGTTGGGGTTTTTTTTTGATTCTGGTGTTTCACAAGCTTGTTTCTCTCTTACCCCTCCTGCAGCATCGTTAAAATCACTTATTTTACCCAGGCGGAATTGCAAGGAGCAATTCTGTATATAAAGGCTTCACGTGCTATGTTATTACTGCTAGTTTAGGTACTGTCTGGAAAAGAGGTGTAAACATGACATACTTATTTTCAGCTTGCAGCAAACAATTATTCCAGCTGCGGCATAGCCTCAGAGGTGCAAGTACACTCAACTGAGCAAAGACACCAGCTCAAGCTCTGGCATATTGCTGTATCCTCCATCTCATTTTCAGCCCACGCTCTCCAAACAGGGCACAGACGTTCGCAGCAGGATCTCAGGGCATTCCCAACGGGCAGCAGGGAGAAGGCAGCCTCCTTTTGTTTCGGAGAATAGCAGAGAGAGGAAAAAGTTTACCTTGCATGCGTGAGAAGTCATAGCATGTCATCTGCCCTCAGGGTCAGAGAATGGTCTCTGGCTATATTTAGTTTAAGAGTATAGAAAATGTGAAAGCATACCATGCTCAGAGAAAGCTAAGAGTGAGATGCACACGGGGAGATTGCTTCGTAAAACGAGTCCTGCCCCATCCATGCCGTCGTACGAAGGAAAGCTTGGACCTGTGTTAGGGTGCTGTGCCCAGGTGTGAGATATCTCGGGTGAGATTCCTCCCTCTACCCCTGTTCTTGTACCCCAAGTTCTTGCCTGGAAAGCAGAGAGGTTAGTCTGATGTAAACTCAGACCCGTGCTTGACAGACAATGCAGGCTTACCTGGAAATTTTACTTTTGAGTCAGAAAGACAGAGGCTAAACTGCAGTTGACTCAAGAGCTGACTAATTTTGGCCTCTGTCTTCTCAAGCATACAGAAGACTGGGAAGTCTTGTTCTTCTTTATGTCAAAAGTCATAGTTTTAATCATAGGATCATAAAATCATAGAATGGTTTGGGTTGGAAAGGACCTTAAAGATCATCCAGCTCCATCCCCAGAAGGTTGCCAACCACTAGATCAGGCTGCTCAGGGCCCCATCCAACCTGGCCTTGGATGCCTCCAGTGATGGAGCATCCACAGCTTCTCTGGGCAACCTGGGCCAGCGCCTCACCACCCCCTGGGTGAAAAATTTCCTCCTAATATCTCACCTAAATCTCCCCTCTCTTAGTTTAAAACCATTCCCCCTTGTCCTATCACTGTCTGCCCATGGAAAAAGTTGCTTTCCCATCTGTTTCTAAGCTTCTTTCAGGTACTAGAAGGTCTCCCTGAAGGTCTCCCTCGAGCCTTGTCTTCTCCAGGTTAAACAAGCCCAGCTCCTTCAACCTTTCTTCATAAGAGCTCCAGCTTGGTTGGTGTATCATTAAAATTTGGAGCTTTTCTAACAGTAAGTGCAAGCTCATGGCAACGTTGACATGAGCATAGCAAGCATAACATATCAATCTGTGAGGAAAAGGTGGATAGTTCTCCCCAAGAAGTGATAAAAGACACAAAACTTAAGAGTGGAGGAATAATTAAATACTGTGCTCCCACTCTTGGAGCTGCCAATATTTGCTCCCTAAAATTTAAACGCTTTCCCTGCATCCCTTCAGGAAAGCTTCTGCCTTTTCTGCCATGCGAAACGTTCATGCATCTATGTCATGAACTAAATCTTTCAATACGTTCAATAATGCATTTATTATGTGGCTCTATGCTACTGGCTGGCAATAAAAACGTAAATTGAAATGGAAAAATGAGATAGGGGAGAAGATATTAAAGGCAGCACATGTTGTTCTTAGGTGTATGTCAGAAGTTTAATACAATATTCATCTACACTGCAATTTTAACCATAACAAGAAATATAAATTTTGCTAAGAAATAACTAACACTAGTAGCTATACTTGAAATGTTTGGGGTTTTGGGTTTTCGTTGGGTTTTTTTTGCAATTGTAGTTCTTCTAAATATGTACTTTAGCTTAATATGAACAGTAACTTTACTGGATTTGCTACACAACTGTTTTAATAATTCCCTGCTTGGCAACCTTACAGTATATTTCATACCACTAATAGGAGAGAATCTCTATTTTTTTTCAGTTTTTTATCACTGGCTTCTTTAACTGGCAAATCTAACTTTTTTTAAAGAGAACATTCTTCCAAAGCCTGCTCTGGTATTTACAGATATCTTTATTTTAGCACAGCTATGCCCACTGCTTGCCAGGTGCAATTCAATTAAGTCAACAAAGCTAACAAACCCTGGATAACATTGACCCACCACAGAACTAGTCATGTGAAGAGGGCTGACAGCAGACTAAAGACAGGGGTTTATAGAGCAAAATCTTTGAAGCTAAGGATCCCACATCCACCACACCACACAAATTTGAGTGAAGTGTACCTTCTGGCTTGGTTTTGTACACAAGAAATCTAGTTTGCCTACCCTTGGGCTGTGCTGGGATGATAGTGAAAGCGTGTCGAGGACAACTGGAAGATAACCTTACAGTAGCACGCTACTGAACCAAGCTAAAATACCAAGTAGATGCAATTACCAGCTCTGCTTCTCTAGATATAACTCAAGACCCAAAGAGCTAATGTCCTAAACAGATTTTCACAAACTGATGAGAACTATCAGAAGAAAGGAAAAATTATGAAGATGACCGTTCAACCTCACTACTAAAGTAATGGATGGTGCTTGCCCTGGATGCCCAGTGCTCTGCAATGAAGAAGAAAGGAGACAAACAGGAAAGTAAAAACCACCCCAAGCTGGACAATGTGGAAAAGCAGAAGAGGAAAATGAGAGGGCACAAAGTAACCATAAAGGATGGAGGCAAGGAATAACACAGAATGAACACCTGAGGAAGTAAAAAAAGGAGAGAAATAAATGAGAGAGACACTGCAGAACACATTCTTGAAGGCCTGGGAATAAAATAAATTTCTGACCTTCACATACTGATTCATAACTGATTTTTGCTGTTGCTTTTGAAAAAACACCCAGCTCATGACAATCTGGATTTGATTCTCTTTAAAACTATGAAGAAAACAACTCCAAATGATTTTTAAAAGATTTGTGAATACGCTACGCCCCTCAAAAACCAGACCTAACATACCAAAATCAGCATTCACAAACACAGAACCTCCCTGAACCAACGGTGACTTTGATAAAGCATTAGCTTTACCTGTGTGCCACAGGTCAGAGCCTCTAAAAACCGAGGTAATATTTTACTACACAATAAAAGAATAGCTTGAATAAGTGTACTGAAACTTGCAAATGGTGGCTGTGATGCATACTTTGGCACCGAGTACACACAGCAGGCCAAGAGTAAAAGCCATAATAATTATTTATGCACAACGGCATTGCAGCAGAATGCTGACAGGTCATTCAATGAATGTCTGTTTTCAACCTCACAAAAGACAATGGTCAGCTAAATGCAGCACCTCGAGGCTTTCAGTTCAAAAAAATTAACTAAACTTACACTTTTTACAGAAATCCTACCCTGCTGCCATGCAATCAACAGAGAGAATAAGCTCAAATAATTTACTCTTTTCTATTACTCCATGAAATTGCAATCATGTTGTCAATGTTTCAGCACTTAAGACAATCACTCCAACTTACAAAACTGACAAATAAAGTTGGAAATAAATTTTAAGGTAAAAAAAAAAATGAAATAACAAATCTTACAAACCAACTTCTATTACAAAATCAAAGCATTCATAGAAAGGTTTTTTCCTAACAGTACTTAAACTTCTCCATACCTTATTTTAAAAGATCTGCATTTTTCTTTTCTACTAGTCTGAACTGAGTTAGGCACCAAAAAGAGATACATAATAATAATTAAATAGTCATGACAATGTGGATTATCACATGCTTCGAACTTCTGATTAATCATATATAAAAATATCAAATAAAACTTCACATGAGAGAAAATTTACAATCTGAGAATAGAGGCACCAAGGATGAATGATGTGTAAAGATGCCAGGAAAGTCCTTTTAACATATATATACTCCACTTTGGAGATCTTTAACTGCTGGCAAGTATGTTGGAAGATAACCCTTTGTGAAGAATGGGACTCTACTTGCTTGGGAACGGGTGTTCTGGGATGGAAACTGAGCTCTGAGGAAATTAGGTTGGGAAGAATGCATTTAAAAAAGCTCCATTCCTGACTCAGTTCAGGTATCTCAGCATCCCTGAGGTACCAGGCTACTCACAAATCTGTGGTGAACCATTATCAACATGACCCAGCAGCTTCAAGTTGGGGCAGAAGTACATAAGATACTGGAATCACAAATAAAATGTGAGGTAGATTTATGAAACTTAATGAACAAATAAGTCAATATGAAAAAATGCAGGAAAAATGACTCCTCTGAATTTCAGTATAGACAACATCATACAATACCACACTGTTAAAAATAAATTTGTCGACAGAGTCATGTTTTAACATCATTACAAAAAGAAAGAGGATAACGACTACATTAATGAAATCAAAGATGGAAAATCCTGAACTGGCCAGAGATGTAAATACTGAAGAGAACAGACAAATGATACAAAAGAACCTACAGGGCTTTCAGATTCAGATCTCTATACAGAAAAAAAAAAATAAAAAAATATATATATAAAAAAAGAGATTAGGATCATAAAAATGACACTGAATAAAACAGGGAAAATAGTTCAAAGACCATACAGGTAATGAGAGAAACAAATTTAAAAGGTGGTAAGTGACCTTGAGATTATATCAGTTGCTAAACTTATATTAAGTTTGCAGAATAATCGAGCAGGTTTGCAGAATACCAAGGGTAGAAGTGAGGGAAAAAAAAAAAAGCTCAGGGAAATCACAGGTAATAGACCTCTTTTATATTCAGTTCTGCAATCTTCCCTATCACTTTCAGTATCAAAATACTGAAATAAGAAAAGATTAAAAGAAAAACACAAAAAAAATAATTAAATGCTGAATCACAGTAAATTGTTAGCTTAGGTGAGAGGCAGATGTTTGAAATGTCTAACTACATGATAAGAAAGGGAAATATCAGAATGATAGGGAAATATAACTAGGAATAGTCAGATTACATGAAAAA
>NW_010315951.1:33952-46006 GCF_000700745.2 Antrostomus carolinensis
CAGGAGAATCTTCCTGACAGTGAAATTGTGGAATAAGTTCTCAACAAACTAGAAGAAACACTCAGCGGCATAATGAAGGGAACAATGCTGAACTAGCAGGGGGGCAGACCAAAAGATCTAAAAAGTATTTTCTCCATCTAATTTGAACGGACTATTAAAGGAGACAATCAATAGTCAGGGAGGTAAGTTATTTTGATAAGCTCCATGGTTTTCATTCTTTCAGAGGAAAGACCCTGGTTGAAGTTGGGAGAAGAAAAAAAGAGGAAACACCAAGCTGTGTGCTTTCTTACAGTTACTGTTTCCCATTGTGGATGTTACCATTATCTTTACATATGAAGAGAGATTGAAATAATCTAGAGAGGTCCCCCACACTACAACACTGAGATAAAGAAGAACTTAAAAGAAACACCACATGGTCTGGCATCAAATTAAATGGGGAAGAACAGAGTCATGTTTCCTGGGGGAAAGAGACTGAATATTATGAGGTTAGTCACACTATTAGTGGGGCCAATAATGTCACTTAGAAGAAAAATTAAGTGTGATATATAACTAAATTTTTCACATCGTTTCAGTTTGGCAGAGAGAGAGAGACATACTGCCATACTGAAGTTAAAGAGCAACAGCACAATTCTATCAGGTAAAAGCAATGAAGAAGGAATTTGGGCAGCTTTCTTCAACAATTCAGCAAAACACCTGAGAGATAGGTGAAATTAAGAGCCTAAAATGGGACTCTCATAATTAAAAAAAAAAAACATAAGCGAGCCCAGTATTTGATACTTATTTAAGTATAATACAATGTCAGAATACATCTATATTTGAATATTGTATTCATATTATATTCCACACGTTTTTACCCACAGTCAGAGCACTAACAATTTAGACTGAATGGCTCAGAAAACAGCAGGTTTTCTCTATTATAGCTGCTCTTAGTACAGTTAATATAATCAGCTGCTTCAGGAACGGTGTTAAGATGCATGAGCTACTGGTAAGTAGTTTAGAAACAGACTGGTTAAAAAGATTACCTACCGAAAGACACAGGAAAACAAGCATGGTCAAATGGCTTAGGCACAGAACGATAAAAAACAAACTGAAATTGTAAACCAGCTGTGCTACTGAATTAACATCTGTATTTCAGTCAAGTCATAAGCCTGTTGTGTCTCAGTGTCTGTAGCTGTGAAAGGAGAATAAATAATATTTATCTTTTTTTACTTTATGAAGCTTTGGCTGGAAACCCTTTGGGGCAGGTAATGGGTTTCTCATCCTCCTCTGCTAAAGACTGAGCAAGTGACAGCACAAAAAAAAAAAATATTACTATTTAGGATGCTGCAAGAGGAAAAATATTTGGGTGATACATTAAATTAAGCTCTTGATACAGGTCTAGCATCTATCTTACATATTAAGCATCTAGCACTGGTACATTGCATTGTACTCAATATCAACCTTTTTTATTAGTTTTGTTCCATGTTATCCATCCAGAAATTAATGAAAGAACATATTCAGTTCCTGATCTCTTCTAAATATTTTGTAATGGTTAAGTAAACACTTTGTAAACTAATAAAGAGCAGTAATTTCAGGACACTGATCACTAAATGAGTACCTAAACTCAGGAAAGTGATTTCTCAAAATCAGGAATGGGATGAGTCTGGGGGACAAGAAGGGTAGTATAGTTTTCAATGCATCTGCAGAAACCTGGGTGAGAAAACCAGAAAAAACAGAAAGGACAATTTCCTCTGTGAATTGTGAAGCTGTTTCACCGAGGCCTTTCCAAAGCACCATAAGATTTTAAAGAGCAATTTAACAATAATATCTTATTTAGAATAGTGCCAGGATGAATTTTGCTGTATGTCTGCACATACTGCAGGTCCAGCACCCTCTGAATAGTGACATGTATCACTGCTACACAGATATTTTGAGCCTCCTTGTCCTGCCCTGTGATGGTAGGAAAGGAAAGATCCCTCTCCTAGCTCCTTTATAGTTCAAGAGCAGTTTTGGGAAGGAGAAGGGCTGGTTTTGGGACTACAGTCCCTATGTCTTGAAGAATCACAGTTGCAGCCTGCAACCTTTCTACTTTGTGCACAGATTAGTACAAATTCCACCGTAACGGGCGAGCGCCTCTGGGCAACACCTGTACTATTCAAACAATTACTTGCTAGCCTGAACTTGGCATCAAAACCAGCCCTCCCATCACAGGCACAACATTTTATAAAAGTCTGCAGCTTGCTTTACTTCATGCTTCGCAGACTTCACATTCTGGCATGTTTCTGAAGCAAGCCAAAGACAATGCATATTGGAGTCTGCCTTGATGTTTGGATGGAAAGGTTCACCTTCTAACTGATAACAGATGGAGACACAATGCATAACCCACTGCATGATTCATTTAAAGACTCTCTCTCACTAGGCAACTTAGCATTTCAATAATCGAACGACCCTCTGAGAGAGCCAGGGAGGGTATAAAAGGTTGGCTCCTTCCTAGATAACAGTGCTAGGCTCTGCAAACAAAGTCAGCAAGGAAAGTGGCTTTGGAAAGAATACCAGTAAGTTAATTAACTGATTCAGATAAAACTCTGAGCTCATCTTAGAGATGAACTTAGGCTGCCAAGTGTCAAGAAGGGAAAATGCTTTCATATGTTTTCTGTGTTTAGCTACCATTCCCAAAAAACCTCCCAAGAACTCACAAGATCTATCACTGTTTTGACGGAATGCTTGGATGAAGAGTACAGAAGACATCAGCTATCAAGCCACACATAAAGTTTGACAAATGATGTCACATACATGCACAACACTTACCTAGCAGCTGCAGACATATATACACCACTGATATTGGGTTCAAGCCCTTGTCAATAACTGAAGGTAGCAAAGCCTGTCTTTTGGCAGGCAGGAGCTGATCAAAGTTCCTATGAGCACTCTCATCTGAAATGCTGTTAGAGATTACTTCTTTGCTCATAAGGAATTCAGCTGAGAGGAAAAGGAGTGGAGCAGATAGTCCACACACACACACAGACAGACTGACAAATATTCCCTTTGTCAGTACACATGCTACCGCTAGTATCCTCAATTTTGTGAATATTCCCAGTGATGTGGCAAGTGCTGAAGGGTGGTAACCTACACGAGCAGTAACCCTACTGCAACGCTCCAGAGACTTCATGTGGGTTAGAAATATTCAGGAGTTAACTCAAAACCTAAAAAAACCCAGCTGAGGATATGGAATGCTGAAGGTAAACGTGGTAATCTCAGTGAGTTGGAATATTTGTTGAGTTCTCAGGTCTAGGACACAATGAAGACTTGTGTTTTTTTTCTTTGGAAAACTTCTTCCCCTGAATTATGACGGCAACTCGTCTAAAGGGTTTAAACAAAGCAACAAGGCCACTTCTCTTGTAAAAGGCTCTCATGAGAAGTGTCCTTCAAGAGGAACGTGGAAGAGAGGTGGATTAGGGGTAAAAAGTGGATTTACATAGCGTAACAATGGATAATGAACGTTATACTACGTCAAATAAATGGAGCAAGGTGCCTTTGAAGGCTGTGCCTTTTTCCCATCAAAATCTCCAGACAAAGCATATGCGTGGCAGCCATTGCTGAGGAGGGAAAAAAGCTGTTCATTTTTGTTGTCCTTTGGCTTTTCTGAAACAATTTACCTGGAGAGACAATAACATTCTCTACTTCAGCTGAGTTCTCTTACTTTTTGAACAAATATCTGTAGGTACCTTTTCATTTTTATCAGAAACAAGCCTTCATAATTCCTGGTCCTCAAAGCCTGACTGTGGCATGCACTTCCCTGGGGATGTCATTATGTTGTACGCACGATCACCCAGCAACCACTCATCTGAAAGTGGTGAAATTGGTAACCCTTGCCATTTCTACAACCATCTTTGCTACCAACTGTCCTTCTTTATTTCCTAGAGTTTCTTCTTGATGATACAAAAAAAAAAAAAACCCAATAGCAAAAGTGCCACTCAGTCTCAGATGAAAAAGGAGAATCTGGCAATTTGGCATAGAAATTGCCTTAGAACAGGAAAGGAATACAAACTTTTTTGAAACTATGTCCAGCTCTGTATGATTTTTGCAGTTAACATATTGCTGAGTGTTTTCTCCCCTTACCTTCTCTTTTCTTCTACCCAACCTTCAACCCAACACTAAGTTAGAAAACTGATCTTGGCACCCATGAAAAATCATAGCTTCACTGACAGAATATAAATTCTGATACACACATATAGATATATCTGTATTACACACACAGAAAAACTACGTGGCTGGATATATTCAACCAACTGTATTGTCTCTTACTTTTTTACAAAACACATACATTCTCAGTTATGAATTTGAGCTTTACAGGCCTACACCTTCCCCAAAATAGACATGTTTCAAATTCTACTAATAAACTTCAAGGAAAATCCCTATAACTACACTATTATTGTAGTCTGAGATAAACCTTAATGTGCAGTTAAGAAGTGACATAAGATAAAAACTGTTATACCTGCTGCTTGTCTAGTCAGAAATCCCAGCATCTTTATCTCTTAAAAAAGATATATTTTTTAATGTAAAAAGACACATATCTCTCTAATAAAGCAACAATGTTATTAAAAGTAAGCCCATGTCAGCAAAGCTTATCGACTGTGTGATATAAACCTTAAATGCAGTAGTAACTATTTCGGAAAGAATACAAAAGCCACATCAAAATGATACAAGACTAAGACTCACAAATGTAAGGAAATTATTTCCAACTGGCCACAGAATATGGAATTATCTTTTTTCTACAACTCTCTGCATTTTACCTAGGTAATGCAGCTCACATGGCAAAGTACAGTTCTAAAATAATTCATTGTTCAGAGACCCTTATCAGCTGCAAAGCCAAAGCTGGAGCAGGGCCATATCAGCTGCAGAGCCAACATGTAACAGAGTGAAGAGTGGAAAGGACAGATTGCAGTGTCTCCCCATTCTACTGCTGCTATTGCAAAATACCAACCTCTGAATTTCCATCCTGTTTGTTACATGAATGCCAGTTTATTATTCAAATGGAACTGTGGCATATTAGTATGAAAAAGAGCGATACAGAAAACAAATTTAAGAGATTCTGCTACCATCTTTTTATCCTTTTAGGAAGGTTCATTTTTTGCATGAAACCTTGCACTGTAAGATTTCTAATATTATACAAAGATAGGACAGCATGAATAAGTCTCAGTACCATTTGTTTAAAAAAAAATAAATAAAATAAAATCCCAGAAGGCCACAGCATAAATCCTTAACTTTCATTTGGAGCCTGAACAATACAAGCATGCACACCAAACAAGAAAGCGGATGGCCCCAAACCCCAATTCCCACCTCAACGTCAATCAAAACTCAGCATCTGTAATGTATGTTTTGATTTTTTTTTAAATGAGGAAGGAATGATGCAAATGGTAACATCTAGACTTGTCATCTGTATACCAAAGCTCTCATTCAGCTGAACATATGCTGAAATTTAAGCATATTGAAACAAAGCCCAACTCTCAGCCAAACTGAATTCAAAGTGGCTGAGATATTAAGGCCACACTTCTGCAAGACACACAAGCGTACGATAAAACTGAAGCACTGAAGATCTTAATTTTCCCTTAGTTCAAAAAGATGTTACAGCATCACCCTCATAATAATAGATGGTTATAAGAGCGTTTTTCAGCATTATATCCCAAAAGTTTTACGAGGCAAAACGGCAGTTCTCCCTCTGTAACAAACAAGCCGTGGGCAAAGCCGACTCTCGGTGAACTCTTGCGGCCGTTCAGCAACACAGGATGGGCCACGTGTCCCAAAGTCAGTGAAAATACACAACCGCAGCAGATGAGACTCCGCAGAGCAGGGCAGCTGCTTTCTCAGGAATGCAACGTGAACTTTCAAACAAACACAGCTTTCTCTCTCTCTTTCTCTCTCTGTTTTCGGTAGGTGCAAAATTTGGCTCAAATAAGCCGTAAGATTTTTAAAGCTCAATTTAACAATAACAACTTATTTAGAATAGTGACATTTGCCTTTTTGTTAAACACTTACAGAATTTTCTTATTAGCTTTGAGAAACAACATACTATAGACTGAAAACACAAACCGTACCTGGTATTCTCCAATCCATCTGCTTAATATGTGATGCAAATATATATATATATATATTTTCACGTATGTACATAAAAACGTCTTTCCTGTAAAAGAGATACTCGCTGTCTGCAGCTCTTTTTTGAAGTTTGTGAGACTTCACTGTGTCATCATCAGGAAGGAATGTGTATTTTCATTTAAATACCTTAATATGGAATTTGGTGTCTAAGTTTACCACACGCATCTGAAAATGCTGATCTAATTGCACATGACAGAGCATAACCCTTTGCCTAGGGAAAAAAAACCAAAACAGACTAGGTATATTCTTTATCTATTTCAGCCATGTAAATTATAAATCAAGTTGCACATAATAAAAAGAATATATATGCATGATTGGCAACCCCCCCTCCCAGTATTTATTTATAACTAATCAGCTTTAAAGGTAGAATTTAGAAAAATAAAACCACTGAAAAATCACTAAATTGCTTTAGATGGTCTGTATCTGAGCTACACGTTTTTAAGAAGAGCTCACTCCAAAAGGCAGCTACAACCCCACCAGGAAATGGGAAAACCCCTGAAAACACTGGCAACCTCCTGACAAGAGCAGCGCTATTAAATCACATTAAAGTGATGCTTCTCCTCTCCTTTCCAGGACTGTCTGGGATGCAGCAATCCTTCCCCGGCACCGCTGCCAACCAAGGACTGCCCTCTGCTGACCACCTTCCTTGCTAGGTCCCTGATTGCAGCAGTAATTAATTAGCACAGAGGGTGGCAGACGGATTAGATGCGCTGCAAATACTTAGTTTGGAAAACAGCTATAAGGTTCCTGTTCAAAGAAGAAAAATTCCATAATATGTTTTAAAGAAAAAGGAAAATTAAAAATTTGAATCTGTTCTAATGCATCACACCTGAATAATGGTTCTACAATTTTGGAGCAATATTGTCAGTTTATCTGTAGCTGATTGTGATGTAAACTGAATTTACCGAGGAAATTTATATATGAAGGGGAAAAAAAAAAGTAAAATCCCCCAACATTAGAATAATTTATAATTATTCAAATAATCTATAAATTAAAATATCTTATTAACCGACTCTCAAAAGATAAAAGGCACTACTTTATCATTTTACTGAATTAATGTTAACCTGCATTAAAAAAAAATTGTTCTGCTTTGTAAAAACGGTAATAGTACAATTTTCGCCTCATATTTAGAAATAATGCATACAGGAATTCACAAATAAAATTTAAAATATACATTACCAATATGATATAAATCACAAAGGTAAATCCAAATAAACATTATAAAAATAAATTATTGAAGCATATTCTGAAATATATACATGCTCTCTACCTTCAAGTTACTCTTTATTACTCACTCCCTGGTAAAAGTATTTCCCACAGGGATCGATTATGTAAATCTATACATATACAAAAATGTATGAAGCACAGTTGAAACAAAAGACCAGAATTCAGACTCAACTTTAATACATCTAAAAGTAAGTTATACCAACTACCATTTTCCCTCCTAACTTTTCAGTCTCTTAATTATGTGACAATGGCAAAACCTATGAATATAATACGTGAAACTGTCTACACTTTTAAGATTCTTAACAGAACTGTAAATTGGAAGAGCAAACAAAAATTCTCCTGCAAAGAGTCATACTTTGCCGTAATATTTTAGAAAGAAATATTACATGGTAACAGATATAGGTTCTGATATTCTCTTTGGAGCCAAATTCATCACGTGCATCTGAATATTTAATAGGCTGAACAAACAGTTACGACAACATCCTTGTTCCGATCACACACACAATTTTTGAAGACGGTGGTCTTAGGATTCAACTAAGAAAGTAAAAATAACAACATTGTTATCTCGCAGCCTGTGTTCTTACCAAAATTCTCTGTAGTTTTACGACTGAGGAAAATACACATCAATCAAGTATTCCTAAAGTGCCTTTCCACCTTTCACGCATCTAGAACTTGATAAATATGTTAATGTTGATCCGCGCCGTGAATACACACATTCACAAAGACCCATCAAAAGTTAATACATCTGCTATTTGATTACTGTCTGCGTGCTGCAGCGTGTCGATTTTCAACTCTTTTAACATCATTTCGATTCTTCTTTACAGCCCGAATATTATTTTTATATATGGGAAGGAAGCAGTGAATTGCTGCCAGAGGTGACAAAAAGAACAAAAAAACCTGAGTTCTTTGACCGGAAAGATTTTTATGTCCTTCTTCATACTTCATTCAGAGAACTTATTCAACAAGTTGCTAAAAGTGTTTCTTACATTGGAAGTAAGGTTGCTTTAAAATGTTAATCTGATATGAAGTTAAAACAATAACCTTATAGAATCCCAGACTGGTTTGGGTTGGAAGGGACCTTAAAGATCATCCAGTTCCAACCCCTCTGCCATCAGCAGGGACAATTTTATAGCATTATATAGGCATAATGCAGGAACTAGGCTACTTTTTTACTTTTGTACCTCAAATACAAAGCAACCGGTGTTTATCTTGAGAGATTTTCTTATCTGGAATTTGTACTGTGTACCTTATGTGTTTTGATTCACAATGCAGTACACAAATACTTCCCACCATCAATCTGATCTGAAATGATGTAATATTAGTACGAATACAAACCAACGTTTTTTTAACTTCCCATTAGATCAATATATTGTTGTTTTAGGGAAGACCTCTCATAATTTCAATATATATTATAAATCCTAAAGTGGACTATGTAAACAAAGAAAGAGGTAACGATGCACGAGCCACCTGAACACACAGGGAATCTGCCTCAATTTTCCTTCTCAGTGAAAAAGCAGTATGAATTACAAGTGAGAGATCTGACACATTCTCATCCCATCTTCTGCTGCCGAGAATTTGTTACGATCCCCAAAAAAGCGCCGCTGCCTCAGCCTCACGATTTACTGACTTGGCTGCAGCATTGGGTGTTCCCCTATATCAGGATGGTTTCCATACTCCTGGTTTCTGAGTTTTAAGTTTATTTTACATTGCTCTTCCCTCCCTTTGATCCTGCCTGGTACGGCGGCTGGCTCTGAGCTACCCTGGGTGGTCTCCCGTCAGATCCCAGCGATCAGTGTCTCTCTCTCTCCACCGGTTGCCTTCTGGGGGGACTCCTATCAGCTGTGCTCTTACACGCATCTGACAACTTTATTAGCTGGCTCTGATAGCGCTTCAGAACATCTCCACGGCGCGCACACCCTTCCTCAAACAATCCTACCTTTGTAGTTGACTTAGAACAAATAATTCTATGAACACTTCAGCTTTTATACTCGATAATAAGGTTGAAATGAAGAGAAATTTCACATTATGTGCAAGCCAGGGGTTGGTTTTCATGTTTGGGCTCAAAAAAAAAAAAAAATCAATCCTGGATTGATTTTTGTGTATATATCATTATTGTCAGAGGATTAATTGATGAATTTTTCATTTGATGAGTCAGGTGGAATGGGCTCCAAGGCACATAGTGAGGAGAATTTTAATTTACTCTGCTTCTTGGTGCTAAGCAGTAAAATTATCAATTGTGATACTTACTGTTAGAATTTTCCTGCTCAAAAGCAATGTTTAGAGTATGTTTGAGAGCAAAGCTGAATTTCTGAGTGTATGCACATCCCACATTAAAACTTGCTTAAATTAGAAGTTTCTGAATGGATTTTCATTTTGGTTTTTTTGAAAGCGCCCTTTAGTTTTAAATCTTTGCAGATTTTTACGCTTACTATCAATAAAACATATTTGAAATTCAGACTCCGGGAAAAACAAGCCTAGATTAACACAAGAAATCTCAATTTAATAGAAAGGATTAGCCCACAAGCTTCACTTACACTGTAACAGAATTTTTTTTTTTTTTTTTTTACCATGGCTTTCAAATTAACAAAAATCTCACATTTTAAATTTAGCTTTTTGTTTTAAACTCTAGGGTAGAAGTTGATCTTTTTACCTATGTTGCGCTTGGTTTAAAAACACACAAATGATGAAATTTTTAAAGCTCAGAGGAAGCTCCTCCAGTTTATCTGCTGAACGCAACAGGCCAAAACTTTTGCATGCAGGTACAAAACACAGTCTCCACTGGGAAGCTGGTGCAAAGGTGTCATTACATATTAAACTCCTCCAATTCTTGCTGGCACCGTATGAAATACAGTTTTTGAAGCAGCAGAATGTTTCACTGCTTGCTCTGATTTCCAGATGAGCCTGGAAGGCTTTTATTCAACACTCTGGCACATCTGGGGTATAGGAGATGCAACTGTTTTTTGTTGGGTTTTTTTTCCCAGGCCAGGAAAGGAGGTAAATAGATGGAACATGAAGTGTCCTCATACTCTGGCATGGAAACTCTTGAAAAGTTTAGGCAGGCTTGTCTAAGCATTAGAAAGCAAATCCAGTGCAGTTCAGCTCAATCACAGCCAAACAACACCAAGATAACAACATTTGATTATAGAATCATAGAATGGCTTGGATTGGAAGGGACCTTAAAGCTCATCCAGTCCCAACCCCCCTGCCATCAGCAGGGACACCTTCCACTAGACCAGGTTGCTCAAAGCCTCATCCAGCCTGGCCGAGAACACTTCCAGGGAGGAGCAGCCACAACTTCCTTGGGCAACCTGTTCCAGTGTCTGACCACCCTCACAGTGAAGAATTTCTTCCTAATATCTAATCTAAACCTCCCCTCTTTCAGTTTAAGCCAATTATGGTGGATAAAAGTGTAAACAGAAGCAACGATCATCTCATAGCTAAAACAGAAAGTACGTAAATATACAGATCTTTCCCAAATTCTGCCACAAAATCTCCTGGACAGTGTTCTTCCAGCACTCTTCTACAGGATGACGCATATGCCATGGGGACAGCAAAGAGCACTGCTTAATTGCTATTTAATACAGATGTTTCAGCAACACATTGGAACCCCCACCAGAACCACAGGTCTGCTTCCAGCGCATGTAGAAATGCAGCAGAAGTTTCACCTCCTAGAAAATCAACATCTGAATTTGCGCCGTGAGAGCCACAGAGAAATTACCATTAAACGAGGCAAAATCAGAATGACAAGGCAAACAAAAGCAACGGAAGAAAGAGGCATAAAAGACAAATGAGATCATGGTCTAGAAGTACAACCAGAGTTTAAAGATCAAGCTAAGAACTGGTCTGCAAGTCAGGATGGAGGGGAAGCCATTAACAGGGATGACTAGAAGACCAGAGGACATAGTGCCTGTCAATGCTTTTTCCACGGCGTGTCACCTCTGCAACACATTTAAATAACCACTCGTCTTGCTCCAACCAAAACGTCCTCCTGGCTCATTTCAGTCCTGTTGTTACTTCTCAGACATGTTGAATATGGAACTGATTCTAGTCTTGAATCTTTTTTTCTGAGTGCTCTTTTTGATCATTTTACTATCTGGCTTCTATTCCTCCACTGAAACTGTTCTCACTCAAGTTACTCAAACAACATATTGCCATGCCAAATCTCAGGCCTTGTCTGTACTTCTGCTGTGCATGACAGAAAAGTGAAATGAGACACTATTCTTAAGGCTCTCCCTTCACTTCCCCAGCAGCCCCTTTCATGTCCCCTTTTGAGGTTAGAATCCACTCTTCTGCAGTGTCTCAATATTCCATTAACTCTACTTTCATCACCCTCTCCCATCACTATCCAGCCTCATTAGAATCCCAGACTGGTTTGGGTTGGAAGGGACTTTTAAAGACCATCTAGTCCAACCCCCTGCAGTCAGCAGGGACATCTTCCACTAGACCAGGTTGCTCAGAGCTGCATCCAACCTGACCTTGAATGTTTCTAGGGATGGGGCTTCTACCACCTCTCTGGGCAACCTGGGCCAGTGTCTCCCCACCCTCAGCATAAAAAATTTCTTCCTTTCATCTAATCTAAATCTCCAGTCTTTTAGTTTAAAACCATCACCCCTTGTCCTATTGTTACAGGCCCTGATAAAAAGTTTGTCCTCATCCTTCTCATAGGTCTCCTTCAGGTACTGGGAGGCCACTAGAAGG
>NW_010315952.1:0-290 GCF_000700745.2 Antrostomus carolinensis
ACTACCTAAAGAACCTGAAGGTGCACAAGTCAATGGAACCCAATGGGGTGCATCTGTGGGTCCTGATGGAACTGGCAGATGAAGTTGCAAAACCACTATCCATCATATTTGAGAAGTCATGGCAGACTGGTGAAGTTCCTGCAGACTGGAAAAGGGGGAACATAACCCCTGTTTTTAAAAAGGGTAACAAGGAAGACCCAGGGAGCTACAGGCCGGTCAGTCTCACCTCAGTGCCAGGCAAGATCATGGAGCAGATACTCCTAGAAACTATGCTAAGGCACATGGAGAAC
>NW_010315952.1:432-12652 GCF_000700745.2 Antrostomus carolinensis
AATTATTGTCTCTAAGTTGGAAACACATGGGTTTGATGGATGGACCACTCAGTGGATAAGCAACTGGCTGGATGGTTGAACTCAAAGAGTTGTGGTCAACAGCTCGATGTCTGAGTGGAAACCGATGACGAGTGGTGTCCCTCAAGGTTCAGTATTGGGGCCAGTACTGTTCAACATCTTTGTTAGTGATATGGACAGTGGGATTGAGTGCACTCTCAGCCAGACACCAAGCTGAGTGGTGCAGTTGACACGCTGGAGGGACGGGACACCATCCAGAGGGACCTTGACAGGCTTGAGAGGTGGGTCTGTGCAAACCTCATGAAGTTCAACAAGGTCAAAAGCAAAGTCCTGCACCTGGGTCAGGGCAATCCCAAACATAAATACAGGCTGGGTGATGAGTGACTTGAGACCAACTCCAAAGAAAAGGACTACTGTGTCCAATTCTGGAGCCACCAGCACAAGAAAGACATGGACCTGTTAGAACAAGTCCAGAAGAGGGCCACCAGGATGATCCGAGGGCTGGAGCACCTCTCCTATGAAGATAGGCTGAAAGAGTTGGGGCTGTTCAGCCTGGAAAAGAGAAGGCTTCGGGGAGATCTTATAGCGGCCTTCCAGTACCTGAAGGGGGCCTACAAGAAAGCTGGGGAAGGACTTTTTACAAAGGCAAGTGGTAATAGAACAAGAGGTAATGGCTATAAACTGGAAAAGGGTAGATTTAGATTAGATATTAGGAAGAAATTCTTTACTATGGGGTTGGTGAGACACTAGAACAGGTTGCCCAGAGAAGTTGTGGATGCCCCCTCCCTGGAAGTGTTTAAGGCCAGGTTGGCTGAGGCTTTGAGCAACCTGGTCTAGTGGAAGGTGTCCCTGCTCATGGCAGGGGGGTTGACTAGATGATCTTCAAGGTCCCTTCCAACCCAAACCATTCTGATTCTATGATCTGCATGAGACTTTCAGGTATGCACAGACCCTATAGGAGACCAACTCAAATTTATGGCCTGTAGCTGAAAACCAGTCAGGATCTCAAAAGAAATCCCTCACACTGAAGTCTTAAACATAATCTTGAACCACCCTAAACCACCTCAGATGACACTATTCCTAAACTACCACATCAAAAAGAGCACAAATACTGGTAAAAGGAGC
Organism: Antrostomus carolinensis; assembly: GCF_000700745.2. Taxonomy (NCBI): domain Eukaryota; kingdom Metazoa; phylum Chordata; class Aves; order Caprimulgiformes; family Caprimulgidae; genus Antrostomus; species Antrostomus carolinensis. The sequence goes on from NW_010315952.1 coordinate 1,576, forward strand.
AATGAAAATTCTATTATGTCTCAGTATTATGTCTATATTAAATTTGCTTTAGTTTGTTTCACTAAACCATAAACTTAGAAGAACTCAAGATTCTGTAAAAAAAATATTTCTTCTTGGACATCATGTTCAGCTTCAAATTTGACCTATTCAGGATAAAGATTTACTAATTTCTTAGTTTTGATAGATTCCAAGTGTTCCCTATGTTATACAGTGGAATTCATGATAAGACAAGGCGTTGTGTTTCCTTACCTCCAAACTAATCTCTTTCAAAATCCATAAAAGTCAAAGCATGTTGTCAATCTATATATATAAAAAAATCATTTTCCTTTATATCTAGGAAACTCTATTTCATACAAGGTTAAAAAAATATGATTTACAGATATCTGAGTATTTTATTCTGTATTCTTGGGCACTCATTCCCCTATTTAGTATAATTTGTTAGTGATAAATGTTATTATCCAATATTTCTCTTCACTGTAGAAAGAATACCAAAAAAGCAAAATTCATAGAATCTAACTGAAACATGTAGGTCATTAGTAGCTAAGAAAATATAGTCTTAGAGCAGTTAATATGATACGGAATGCACAGGAATGCATTCTTCCTGGACTTTGTCAACTACATTGCTCCTATAGAGCACAGTCAGTCTGACAAGTAATGAAAAGAAATATGGTCTTTAAGATAGCCATGATTCAGCACATTGAACATTTGAAAAATAAATTGGATACAGAACTGACGTGATTGCAATATACATTGGTAATTTGTTGGAATATGTAAAGGAACTGTATTAAACCTAGGATAAAAATTTTTTTAAAAATTAGAGATAGATTCTATATGTATGCATCTACATACAATCATATATATATATACACATATATACCCATACATAAGTATTTTTAAAAGTTTAAACTAAAATCAACTTCATAGTTACACGTCAGATTTCCTTTCCCACCTAAGAGGAAAAACACGTGCCTCCAAAACAAGTCTGTGTTTTTTATCACTGAGGTCCCTTTGTTAATCTTGATTTGTAACTGTCAAATGTTTAAAATTGGGAATGATTAATTCTGTAGCATTATATTTTGAGACAAATATCGGTAATAAATAATTAACTTTTGTAAAAAATAAAAAATATGCTTGACTACATGAACCCACCTTCTAAAGTATATTGTTTGTATTTTTAAGTTATAGTCTTTTTACAGCCTGTGACCTCTTACTTTCTCTGCTGATAACTAGGGCATAGTAATGATGAAAGCACATTTCAGCCACAACAATAATACAAAGACTTACTGTCACCTTTGGACCATGCTGCATTGTGTGGAAGTGCATCCAGGGATGCCTGCAACTGACAGTTTGTCCACTCAAATCCTTCTAGAAAGTTAGCTCAACCTCTTCCGTGATGAAATGACTTTCATCTGTGCCACTCCTAAAAAGGGATTCAAATATCTTACTCCTGGAAAAAACAGCTACTGTCCCTATTTATTCCCATTGAATAAGAAAATGGAAAAGTAACTGAAAGTAATTGAATTATATGAATAAGATTGCACTCCATTGAGCTATTAGCCATCAGATACTGCCAGACATTGCTTATTAACCAATACCCAAATTTAAATCAATTGCACTCACTAGCAAGCTAATATACAAAAAAATATTAGATTTACTTACTTGTTGGGTTGTTTGTGCCCTAGAAAGGATCACAGGAGATGGGCAGTGTAAATTAAAGTGTACACAGCTGCAGTGATGCCCATCTCCCAGATGAAAAATTCATTCAGTGCTGTGCCAGGGCTCTGATTCCACTACCAAATTTTGAGGTTTTATGAGACTAAGCTACTTTTCTGTCTACTTCTTATTGTCAGTATTTCAACATTACTGATACCCACATGCCTGGCTATGTATCAAATGAGACTCTAGAGCAGTGTTTAGAGGAAACATCCAATATACTCACAAAAACTCTATACATATGGGTGGTTCCTGAGCTTTCTAGCTGGAGGGATGGAAGGCAGTGGGGGGGTGGGATTCCTCCTTTTAGGGGTTACTGCATGAGTGCAGAGTTCTTCCTCCAGTGGTCTGCGGTGCTGGGCTTTGTGCTAGCATCACTGCTGCTGCTGTGGTGCTGAGTGAAGGGGGAAGTATGACTGAGTGAGGTTTCACCTAGAGTTACAAAATTCAGTGAGGGATGGACCCTCACAAAACCCAAAGTCAGGGTTGACCCTGGATGCAAGAATCAGTTCTCTAAGTGTGTGTGCATGAACACATAGGTATGTGCAGGCTGGAAAACCTTAAAAAATTGTAAAACATATTTATGAGGTCTGATGCAATATGCAGTTTTGTCAATTGATAAAAGATTTAAAAATAAAACATGTTTGGCAAGTTCCAGTTCCTACTTGCCAACTTGGAAGGAAGCAGGGTGATCAGGGTAAAGTAATTAAACATTTTTAGCCTTTGTTTTTCATGTTATTGTCTTCATTTTATTGCTCAGTGTTAAGCCAGCCTAAATATTGCTTCAAAACATGAGCTCTGAGGTTCTCCCCTTCTTGCATTCACACTGAGGGTTCTCAGCCATAGTCTCTAGTCATCATTTGTGAGTAATCACGGACTGGCACAACTACCGTTAAACACAGGAGAGGAAAAATCTGGTTAGTAAAAAAGACTGCACTTTATAGCCTTTAGCTCAGCAATAAGATGTTTTTGAGATTTCTCCTTGTACAGTGCATTGTAATGGGTTCTGTGTGATTAACAAGCACCACTGCCAATGGAATCAGACACCAGAGCAAAACACTTCCCTGCTCTTGCCAAGCAACAAATTTAGGGCCCAATTCAGTTAGAGTACAGCCAGTTTCCTTGCTACAGAAGCTGACCCTGATTTTTTACTGAAATAAGCCATTTGCTTTCAGAATGCAGATGAGAATTCAAGACAACCTAATTAAAAACATTAATGATTTTTTTTTTTTCAATTGGTGTTTGCTTCTGCTTGACATGATTTAATGTCAGATAGCTCTGAGCATCAGAACTCTTCTAGATGTATGGCTGCAGCAGTGTATTCTTCATTCATGCCAGGGACACTTACCGCAATTCCTGACAGATGAAATTTCTTTCATTTTTTAATTTATTTATAATTCTACAAATGTAAATCACTTCTTCCAAGGTTATGTTCCTTTCCTGTTGTGCTGCTACTTTCTTAAATATGCATGTTTGCTTCTCAGCATAATAATAAAATCACCTCTTAACCTCTACAAAATATTTTTATAGTCATTTTGATTGAGCATCATTAGTCTGCCACAAAAAGACTATGCAAGCAGGATATAGTAACTCATAAGTACAAAGCAATTATTTATTGGCCAATGCACATAAACCCTCACTAGTAAACTATGAGGTTAAACACTGATGTGCCCACACTCCAGTATGGCACCTGAACAGCCTTCATCAGCTGGGCAGGTGTCAGTGAGGAGGGAAGGTTTGGTGGTCATGGCTCCCAAAAGTCATCGTCAGAAGTGCAGAGCTGCCACCTTTCTCCTTCTCTGTCAGCACTGACTGCCGTGATGGCTCAACCCAAACCTGGCAGCCCCTGACTGGACCAGCCTCTAGCTACCCTCTCTACTGAGGGGAAAAGATTTTATCTTTTCATTATGTTTTCTGTCTTGAATCCTTGATCTCCTAACAATTGCAGATCAGCAGTCCTACCACTCTGTAATTTTTACCTTTCTTATCTCTGTACAGACAGTCTCACAGCTCTGTCTCAGCAGTCTGAGTCAAGGTTAAACAGCTGGTGCGTATCAAAGCTGGACCCCTTAAATGAGCAGCTAAAACCTTGGGGGTGAGGGGTGAACTGGTATCAGGGGCTATAGAGAGAGAATTACTACATACCATGACACCGTTTGTGTTTCATTCTTGGACACTATTTTATTCCACTTAAGCCTTGCAACAGAAACAATGTTTGGCACAAGTTTCTCACTGTTGCTCTGTCAATAGGAAAACCTTATCATTCTGAACTTTTTCCCCTATTTTATTTTTATAATTTTACCCAAGGAAATGTTTTCTTCTCCTTTAATCATCTTTACAGCAAAACTCAAGAGGAACATCCAGAAAGGACACTATATGCTTGAGAATATGCCATCATATACTTTGTGAGGCCTGTATTTGCTCCTGCCCTTTAGCCATTAAAACTTCAAACAGCAGTGTATCTATGTAGACAGATCATGTTTATTACAGTACATAAATCTTGTGTGTCCAAACCACCTGATCATGAAGTGCAGCAGTCATTTCTCTGGGGTTTCCTGAAACCTTCGTAAGTCATCAGATTGCTCTTTCCTGGGCAGGAAAAAAAAAAAAAAAAAAGACAAAAAAAGACAAAAACCCCCCACATAATGATATATTTATTTAGGTCAAATGGGCATCTGTGCTTGAATCTAGTCATAGGACAGCTTCCAAGCTCTAAGCTTAAAAGTAAATTTACTATTAAGCATAACATTTAGCATAGATGTAACTAGAGCTATGCAGATAAGCACAGTCTTACATCAGAGAAGAATTTCTTCTTCAACAGCATAATAATTTAAACAACTTACTCTTTTCTCTCTAAATTACTTCTAATTTTAATTCAAATTTCCTGCATAATTTTAGGTAGAAGAAATAAGAAAGATGAAAGATATTATAAAATTCTGGAGGACGTTATTCTCTTTGCTTGTTCTATGAGGAGAGCATGCCTTCAGGAGTAACATTTTCAGTTCCCTTTTCCAGTTGAGCGAATCTGAAACCACATCTCCCACTAGTTATATGACTTCCCTAAACACCAACTGACTGCTCAATCACTGATCAGTGCAGGAAGATGAACCACAAGTTACTACCCCAGCACTGAATGTGCTCACAAGCGAACTATTTACCATTATGTGGCTTTGTCAGACACTGAAGTTAAAATTGATTTTTAAAAAATACCTAAACACTTTTGAGATAAATGGCAAATATTATCTTATAGCCTAGCACTTAGAAAGTTCACCTTGAGCTCTAATTTACATTAGATAGTTAACTACTTCAGGATACGCAGAGGAAAAAAGTTCTAACTTTTATCAAACAATTAGCAAACCTAAGGAAATTTCCTCATGTTTAGAACTGCTTCCTAAAAGTTAACAGATTCAAGAAACAGTTCTGTACCATTTGCCTCTACATATTATTTGTGTGTCTTAATGTCCATGTGAGAGTGTTGACTGTAGTATTAATTTGAAAATACTAATTTCAGCATTTCAAAATGAAATATAAAAAATGTAAATACTTCATTTTGATCCTAAAAAAGAGTTTAAAATTTCATTATTTGGTTTTCAACAGTAATAAGAGAATTCTCAGGGGTTTTTTTATATACATTCTGCCAAATTATTTCATGTATGTATGTGTTCAAGGCTAATAAATGACAATGAAATAAATCAAAATGTAAACAGTACTGGTTTGTGATTTCATTGTTGTGTGAAGAGCTGATCAAATTGAACTGTTGTGTAACATGCCATTTTGCCTGCATAATATAATAACTACTTTATGGAAAAAAAATGAGAATCTCATTATTTAACCTAGATCTATGACATAACCTTCAAATGCATTTGGTTTAAATAAATCTAACAGAGATTGACCACCATCCCTGTTAACATTTTGATAGACATTCTCTTTTAATGGCACCTAATTACAAAACAGAGAGTGCAATCTGCTACTAAGATCAAAATTCAGTCTAGAAATAGTAATAACTGCTGGATTTAACTCATACATTTCTATTATGGAGAGCAGAAATAGCACTTCTCTTTTCTGACATTCATATTAGAAAAGATAAGCAAAAAAGATCAGAAAAGTTTCTTGAAAAAGGATAAAATCCATCTCATCTGTCTCTCTGAAGTATTCCTAAAGCATCTACTTCCATGATTCAAAATGTAAACAGTTGCCCTCCCTGTCTCCTACTCTTTGTTACTGACTGATGCAGATTGGTGTGGTCCACAAGTGAGCCATCCCTGGAACAGGCAAAAAAGTGCAGATGTTATGTAATGTAACATGTAATATAAGACATTGTATTCAATACTGTATTATCTGTAGATCAACCTATTTTACTTCATTTCCTTAAAATTCTTTTCCTCTATTGGTTTCACAGTATGAAGATGGGGTTGGAACATACCCCCATTCTTCATTGTGACTGTTATCTCTATTAATGGGACTGGTGCGCAAAGATCAAAACTATGAAATTGCTTCTGAAATTTAACCTTTTTCCTAGCAAACTTTCAATTTCCCAATACTTAGGATGTCAGACATATAGACAAAATTCCAAACTGATAAACCAGGTAATAGATGTTGTATTATAAATTTATTTTGGCAAGTGCCCAAAAAAGCATTATTAAAAGAAAGTTAAATACATTTGAGGGTTGTATATAAAATTGTTGAAATAATAGCCCTTAAAATGCACTCCAATGACATATGTTTAAAATCTCTTACTGCATAAGTTCCCAGGGGAAACAGATCAGTTCAGTAACGGACAAATGTTTCTGCAAGGGGAAGTCTCATTCAGATGTTCCAATTTCTTTATTCAAATGTTACAGTCACATCTCTACCCTGGTTCACACAGACTGAATGATCAGGAGTCATAGACTACTCTGGAAGAATAAGGAGTTTTAAAATGTGAAAAAAAAAAAATAGAAATTAACATAGACATTTTTGAATGAACAACTTCTTACGAAATTTACCAAGAAAACCTTCTATATCTTGCACTGTTTAGGAATTAGTTTTACATTAGTCTGAAATTTTTTATCTGTGCCATCAAGTTGTTCTGTACTGTCTTCACTTTTTGTCTTAGCTAAACTAGTGTATCATATGTACATATATTGTTATGCAATTTTAAACCTGGTTTCATCAGGATAGATTCAGATTGTTAATTAAAACATTAATAATCACACACCTAATTACACTGCTGCAGCCTTGTCTGTAGATGAGGCCTTAGCATTTTGGGGACTTATTCCCATCCCGCACAAGTTAGTTTTCTGTCTCTGACCTGACATGTATTTTGCACAATCTCAGGTACAGGAAACACTTTCTTTATTATTTTGTGGTGGATTGACCTTGCCTAACTACCAGGTGCCCATCAAGCACTTTATCACCACCCCCTCCCCTCCCCCAACAGAACAAAGAAAATACAATGAAGAGCTCATAGGTCAAGATAAGGACAGGGACATCACTTACCAATTACTGTCACAGGGAAAACAGACTAGAGTTGGGGAAAAAAAAAAATAAAATATAAAAAAAATTTTCAGTCAAACAGAGTAGGTTAATAAGAAATAAAAACAAATCTAAAAAAAAAAAAAATCTTTCCCCCACCCCTCCTTTCTTCCTAGGCTCAGCTTCACTCACACTCTTCTACCTCTTCCCCCTCAAGCAGTACAATGGGATGGGGAATGGGATCAGTTGCAGTCAGTTCATAACACTTGACCTCTGACGTTCCTTCCTCCTCACAGGTTTCCCTTGCTTCAGCGTGGGGTCTCACCCATGGGAGACAGTCCTTCACAACGTGGGTCCTTTCCATAGGGCTGCATTTCTTCAAGAACTGCTCTGTCATGGGTCCTTTCCACAGGGTTCCATCCTTCAGAAACAGCCCCCATGGGGTCACAGGTCTGTCAGAAAACCTGCTCCTGTGTGGGCTTCCCTCATGGGCTGCAGTTCCTGCCAGGAGCTCCAGCATGGGCTCTTCCTTGCTCACATCTTCATTTAGGGGACATTCACCTGCTCCAGCATCTGGACCTCTACAGGTTGCAAGTGGATACCTGTTCCACAGTGGGTCTCCATGGGCTGCAAGGATCAACCTGCATTACCATAGCCCTCTCCACAGGCTGCAAGGAAATCTCTGCTCGGCACCTGGATCACCTCCACTCTCTTCTTGTTCACTGACCTTGGTTTCTGCAGAGGTGTTTCTCTCACATATCCTGACTCCTCTCTCCCAGCTGCTGTTGTGCAGCAGGTTTTTTTCCCTTTCTTAAAAATATTGTGACAGAAGTGCTCTCACTGTTGCTGGTTGTCTCAGCTTTGCCCAGTGGCAGGTCTGTCTTGGAGCTGACTGGATCTGGCCCTCTCTGACATGGCGGCAACTCCTGATGTCTTCTCACAGATGCCACACCTGCAGCCTCCCTACTACCAAAACCTTGCCATGTAAACCCAATATGTATTTGTTTTTTCAGATTGTTTCTCCTTACATTTATAAGGCTGAAGAATGCAACAAAACTGTTTAGAAGTGTTTTAAATACACAAAATCATAGACCATACCACCAGACAGTACTATTATTTCACGCAGTTTGACTGCTAGTAAAAATGGTCATCTAATTTCATCCATTGCTATGAAACCTCACACCCAGATCCTGACTTAAGGTTTGCAGCTCAAACTTACCTTTTTTTTTCATATTCACTGTACTTAATCACATTAAACTATTCCCAGTGACTTCTGACAGCAGCAAAAGCTCTCAGATTCCTCTTCAAGCATAAGGAACACTTCTCAAACCTTGAGGGATCTGAAGCTCTGCTATAGCTGTCCTCCATACTGTAGATGACATCTATTTCACATAAATTTAAGATGACTAGTCCAGTCCTGGACAGAGACAGGAGATTTCAGGTAGGAGTTTATCTGTCTTAGATGCCATGAGCTTTACCTGTCTCTCCTTATCTTATGGAATAGTCTATGAGAATGGCTTTGATAAGATTACTAACTTCTAAAATTCTAAGATTAAATCCATACTATGGATGAAAAAAGACATTCCTCAGTGGTAAGTGAACACTAACATATCGGTGGTCCATAAAACAAATTCTTTTAAATCTCTCAAGAAATATAATATTACAAATGTATTTAGAATCATAGAACCATAGAATGGTTTGGGTTGGAAGGGACCTTAAAGATCATCTAGTTCCACCCCCCCTGCCATCAGCAGGGACACCTTTCACTAGACCAGGTTGCTCAAAGTCTCAGCCAATCTGGCCTTGAACACTTCCAGAGAGGGGGCATCCACAACTTCTTTGGGCAACCTGTTCCAGTGAACAGGTTAAGTTCATATGTTTTCATAGCAGATTTCATGTCAAGGTCCTATGGTGAAGGCAGAAGTATTTTTAGTATATCAGCTATAAGTCACAAGTGGCAGTGCAGTCTGTTTACAGTATAAGAGGGCTACACAGTATTGCAGCAGATACATACACCATACGGTACGTGGACTACGCAGGCAGAGAACAGAGCCTCAGAACTTTCCAGAATCATGACTAGAGATACTGTTGACTATAGAAAAACATGGATATTTTTAGTCCTCCTTTTAACATTGTAAAAGTTTGAGTATAAATCAGTAGAACCAGAGGTCTGTGAGGCCCTGGATCTCTCTTATTTATACCTCAGATGTGTTAGACCTGATGGGTCTAATGTGTGTTTGATCACTAAAACACTTTAAGGGTACTAGGTATAATTCCACAATTCATCTAATCTGTGCTGAAGTTTAATGTAAAGCATGTTATGTTCAAAACTTCCATCTTTTTCCAGTGCTTTGCACATTAGGATGACTAATTTTAAAGTTAGCAGTTCTATCTAATGTGCAGCACAAGTAAGAAAGTTGAAATATGAAAGCGCACAATTCATTTACAAAGGGCTTATACTGGAATATATTAAGTGGTAGGAAAGAGAGCAACTTACGTTCTGACACTTTACCCTTATTATGTTCACAGATATTACAAAGATTTCCTTGGTATTCTATTTTTACCATTTAGGTTAAAGGTTAAAGACTAAAATCAACAAAACCATTTTGATAGCTAAATGAGCAGAAGTTACGCGTTAAGAGGTACTAGATATTTAAATGCCTTGCAGATGAGACTATAACCACAAATGTAACAGAAAATAATTTCCCCAGTTCCCTGAAGCTTAGAGTGGCTTCGAAAAAAAACATAATTTTTATTCCTTCCTTCAGATAATCTATCTGCCCACTGGGAGTGGTATTAAGTATCCTAAGGCTAAGGACAAGCCCATTGTCCTTAGCCCTCATTATCATTTCCCTTCTTCGTTTTCCTGAATTAAACCAGCTAAAATAACTCACAAAAGAACAAAATACCGTGGAGTTAAACTGCTTTTTAACGTTTTTAATGGTTGCTCCCCCATTCTTGCTGCTTTGCTGTGTCAGCCTATATACTAAGTGCTCCTGGAACTGCCTGAAGGGCTCTCTCTGCGGGGCTTCAACTCTTTCAGAATTGAATCAGTCACACACAGAACTCTCACAAGTTATTGATGAAGATAACAGAACACTAAGGACTCTTTTTAGTTGAGGTACCTTCATCACCCCATGAGTGTTTGTAATGTTGGGTTATTTGTCCAGGTTTCTCAGTATGGAAAGGTGTTCTTTAAAGTTCTCGCAAAAAAGAAAGTGATCAGTTCAGAAATGCTCTTGTTTCCATTTTTAATAGTTTTCCCAAAACCTTTTTTTATTATTATTTACCTAATGATAATTTAAATTAGCTTATTTTTCATGCATCTAATCTTCAGTTTAAAAAAAAAAAAAAAAGATCACAACAATTTTTACAATATCTTGTTTGGAAGTAAGTTAACAGTGGAATTCCTCGGTCTATTTAAACTTGTCACCTTCAGTTGTTTATAGTGACAGATTTCCTAATGCTCACCAGGGACTCAGGCATTTTATGTTTGTTGGGGTGTGCATCTTGTAATGTTCACAGTTGCACTGATTCGATCATTCCTACGTTTGCTACTGGTTTGGAAAGACCACACAATATGGGGGAGAATGAGTGGAGTGAATCAGTGATGTTGATTTCATCCAAGAAGTCTTTCAGGATTCATGAATATACAGAAAGCCCAATCTCACAAATTTCCTGAAAGTTATTTAATATTTATCATTCCCTTGACTTTTATCAGATTTTATTATTATAGAGCATTGAGGATTTTTTTAAAAAAAGGGAATAAAAAAAAAATACAACAGCATCTAAGCTCTAGATAAGTATCTGTTCAAACTGTTCAGCTTTGTCAAAATAGTTCCATACCAAGACAAGGTATGGTGGTTTAACCATGGAGGCTCGCTCACCCCACCTCATTCCGCCCCACCCC
>NW_010315953.1:0-2538 GCF_000700745.2 Antrostomus carolinensis
ACCATCTACCATGGACCATCAAGAATGGACTAGACCGATGGACCATCTACCATGGGCAATCATCTACCATGAACCACATCAATGGACCACCTACCATGGACTAGTTGGATGGATGGACCATCTACTATGGATGAGACCAATGAACCATCTACCATGGACCATCAAGGATGGGCTAGAAGGATGGACCATCTACCATGGACCAGAGGGATGGACCATCTGCCATGGACCATCATCTGCCATGGACCATCATCTACCATGGACCATCTACCATGGACTAGACAGGTGGACCATCCAGCATGAACTTGACAGGTGGACCACCCAACATGGACTAGATCATCTACCATGGACTGGATGGATGGACCATCAAGAATGGACGAGACAGGGTGGACCACGTAGCATGGACCATCAAGGACGGAGTAGAAGGATGGACCATCTACCATGGACTGGATGGATGGTCCACCCAGTGGAGAAGGAACTGGCTGGATGGTGGCACTCAAAGAGTTGGGGTCAACAGCTCCATGTCCACGTGGAGATGGTGACCAGTGGTGGCCCTCAGGGGTTGGTGACATGGACAGTGGGATCAAGGACACCCTGGAAGGTGTCCCTGATGGAGGCTGGATGAAGATGATCTTGAAGGTCCCTTCCAACCCAACCCGTTCCATGATGATGGATCACTCAGGCTGGACAAGATCTCCAAGATCATCAAGTCCAACCATCAACCCAACACCTCTAAACACTCTGAAGATCTCCAGGGATGGTGATCTTCAAAAACCATGTAGAGGTGACACTTCAGGCTGTGGTTTGGTGGACATGGTGGTGTTGGGTTGATGGTTGGACCTGATCTCGGAGATCTTTCCCAACCTGGATGTTCTAAAGACATTGGGGATGAACTTCTAATCAAGGACATGAGCGATGGGACAAGGAGTGGTGGCTTCCAACTGGAGAAGATGGAGATGAGATGAGATCTTGGAAAGAAATCATCTCCTGGGAAGGTGCTGAGATACCACCAGAAGGTGGAAGAGGTTCTCCAGAGAACCTGTGGATGCTCAACACCAGGTTGGATGAAGCTTTGAGGAACCTGCTCTAGGGGAAGGTGTCCCTGCTGGTGGTTGGATGGTTGGATGAAGATGATCTTGAAGGTCCCTTCCAACCCAACCCACTCCACGGTGTCCTCCTGCCGGTACCTTCTCGCTTCATGCCGGTGGCCAGGCACTTCTGGTAGCGACAATACTGGCAGCGGTTGCGTTGGCGTTTGTCCACCACACAGTCCTTGTTGTCCCGGCAGGTGTAGGTCAGGTCCTTCCTGATGGTCCTTTTGAAGAACCCTTTGCAACCTTCACAGCTGTAGACCCCATAGTGCTTCCCTGCCAGGAGAAGAGGAGAAGACAACTGGTGGGAGGGTGGTAGGACCATCCCAACATCTCCCCACACGTCCTCGCGGTGGGAGAGGTTGAAGGTTCTACACCAAGGTGGTGGGATGGAGATGGATCATCTTGAGGTGGCCACGTTGTGTCCCACCTTAGAGACAACCAGGGTGGCTCCATGAGCCGTGTCCCACCACAAGGAGATGACAAAGGTGTCCCCATCCCCATCCCAAGAAGAACTGAGGTGTCCCCATGATCCATGTCCCACCACAAGGAGATGACCAAGGTGTCCCCATCTCCATCCCAAGGAGAACTGAGGTGTCCCCATAATCCATGTCCCACCACAAGGAGGTGACCAGGGTGTCCCCATCCCCATCCCAAGAAGAACTGAGGTGTCCCCATGATCCATGTCCCACCACAAGGAGATGACCAAGGTGTCCCCATCTCCATCCCAAGGAGAACTGAGGTGTCCCCATAATCCATGTCCCACCACAAGGAGGTGACCAGGGTGTCCCCATCCCCATCCCAAGAAGAACTGAGGTGTCCCCATGATCCATGTCCCACCACAAGGAGATGACCAAGGTGTCCCCATCTCCATCCCAAGGAGAACTGAGGTGTCCCCATAATCCATGTCCCACCACAAGGAGGTGACCAGGGTGTCCCCATCCCCATCCCAAGAAGAACTGAGGTGTCCCCATGATCCATGTCCCACCACAAGGAGATGACCAAGGTGTCCCCATCTCCATCCCAAGGAGAACTGAGGTGTCCCCATAATCCATGTCCCACCACAAGGAGGTGACCAGGGTGTCCCCATCCCCATCCCAAGAAGAACTGAGGTGTCCCCATGATCCATGTCCCACCACAAGGAGGTGACCAGGGTGTCCCCATCCCCATCCCAAGAAGAACTGAGGTGTCCCCATGATCCATGTCCCACCACAAGGAGGTGACCAGGGTGTCCCCATCCCCATCCCAAGAAGAACTGAGGTGTCCCCATGATCCATGTCCCACCACAAGGAGATGACCAAGGTGTCCCCCTCTCCATCCCAAGGAGAACTGAGGTGAACTGTATCCTCAGAAGAACCTGGCACAACACCCAGGTGTCCCAGCATCCCAAGAACCTCATGGAAGCTCCAGATGTTCCCTCCAGAACCTCATGGAGACCCCAATCCCCACA
>NW_010315954.1:0-4673 GCF_000700745.2 Antrostomus carolinensis
TATATATATATATATATAAAAGGCACAAAGCAGCTAGCAAAGCCACCACAACCAAAAGGAGCTTCTCTTAGTCATTTTGGATAGATAGGCCAGCATGGATAAAAGATTTACACATAATCCAATGGAAGCAGAGAAATCTGTTCATCAGCCCCCTGCCCCCAAAACAAAACAAAAACCACAGAACTATAAGAAGATAGCTTTTAAAACCAGAACATCTATATTTACTAGATTTGTTTCTTTTTAAACAAAAATGTTCTCAAAGTGAAAAACTATGGAAGAGATTCTCAGGATGTATCTTTACATTGTTCAAAGCATTAAGTATCCACAAACACTTAAGACACCATATAATTAAAACTCTGCACCTGGTATGTGTAGATATCCCTTCCCTGGTAATTCAGAGACAAGAGTCTGATGCAACAGTCATTGTGATGGTGCTTACAAAACACCACTTAAAAGATATTCAGCTGTTTTGCTGAGAAAGTACAGAAAACTAACAATAAGCCTGTAATTCAGTACTCAATGCTATTTCTCCTTTACAATGTTTAGCTTCTAATGTTTTGAATGTGTGTAAGATGCATATTCCCCCCACCCCAGAAAAACTCACATTTTGTTCAATATGGGGACAAATTCTTTTCTGCTACTGTGAAAAGAAAACCCTCCACAGCACATTCAAAAGACCTTTTCAGTTTAGATTTTAAAAAGGTAATCTGATGTAATGGAAATTGTTTGAAAACATCTGGACTAAAAAGAAATCCAGCAAGGAGCAATGGATAGGTTATTTTCAGCCTTGGGACATTTTGTTTCTTGCTTAAAAGCCCACATTTGTAGTGCTGACATCTCTGTACAATGCTGGCTTCTGTTAGTACTGTCCAGACAATTATAAAAATGATTTATCAAAAACCCAGTCACCAGAACAATTTGGTACTTTAAAATTCCTTCTATTTCAGTATCACTGAATACAGCAATCACTTTTTCAAGCAGGTCATTCAAACAAAAAAAATTACAGGAAAGACTGACATGGTTCATAGGACCTGCTAGGAGACAAGAGTGGGGTAAAGCCAATGTAGAACATAAAAATCTTCCAAGATACTCACATACTCAACAGTAGCAGGTGTTCTTAAACAGTCTGATCTTTTTCAAATGAGTGAAAATCCAGAGCTCAACCACAATCCAACTAGACTATACTGCAGTCACATCACCTTCAGATGGTGCATTTATAGTCTTTTTTGGATGAAAAGTGGAAAAAAAACGGAAGTATAATTTCCAAAGTTGTCTGGGTAGCCTCCCAGATTTCATAAGGTTATTAAGGTAAAGACCAGACACACTTAAAGGCTCTATGGTTCTGTGGCTGTTTGAAATTTTGCAATTGGAGTATTCCATTGACAAGACACTTCTTAATTTCATTCAAATTAGCTCAGTGATCTCAAAATGCAACCAATTTTTCTCGGATTAGAAGGAAGGAGACATACTGTCAACATTTGCACATCTGATTTTTCTGCTCAGTTCTCAAACATTTAATATGCTCCATTTTAACTCAATTACTTGCATCTGACACATTTTCTGACCATACTAAGTTCATGCCAAATATGCTAGTATAGTACATAGCAACATACATCCAAATATGAAAATATAGTTTGGCAAAAAAATGCACTAAGCACATTCTGGAGATATTATCCCACATTTTACTGAGTTTACGCCACAATTCATTGACACACATTTGTTATGTTTTTCAATGAAACAGAAAAGTTTTCTTCTATTTATTTTAATTATTCCTAAGAGCAAAGCATTGACTAACAGAAACAAGACTCATTGTAATATGTTCCACCACTCCTCACTTTAAGAATATTCTCCTATATTCTGGATCTGCACAGAACACCTGTAGTAGAAAAAAAAGTGGTATGTTAGAAAGTGTACCCACATATCCATATGAACACTGTTAGACCAAAATTTAAATAGTAAGAATTTCTGCAAATGAAAAAAATAATTTCTAATACAATGATTAACTCAAATATTTTGAGAAAATGAAAGCAGATTTTTGGAAGAGGAAAACACCTGCAATATGGATGTGTGATATTTATGGAAAATATAAAAAGCTGTATTTATAAATTAACTTATTTACATATTTATCTTGCATATTATACATTAATAAGTTTATATATATCTAAGTGATATTTAAAGAAAATTTGAAAAAGGTACTAAGTGAGGGTCTAGAAATTTAGAGGTAGACACCTGCATGTAAAAGCAGACAATAACAAAGCCTCACATCTTCACTGTTTTGGACTTTTAAAAGGATCTGGCATCCAGAAATATGACAGCCATGCAAGTTTAAATGGAAAGAAGGAGGGAGAAATGGGACTCCTAATACTGTTTCAAAACTAATTACAGCTGTAATTGTAAGACAAACGTTTTTAATAGTCCATATTCCATACCATGTAAAAGCAGAACTAAAGGATGAAGAAAAATAACAATATATTCCTTCAGCTTGACAATTGACCTTGTTTTCATAGCTTTTTATCAGATTTTAGGATAAGCTGAGATTTGTGCCACAGGAAAAAGAAAAAAAACAAACTGCTAACAGTTCACAGGCTAAAACCAGTGAACTCATGCTTGACTGGAAAAGGAGAAAAAGGAGCATAGATAAAGTGGTCTGGTACACTCTTCCTTTTCCTTCATGCTGAAGGTTCTTCTCTGCAATTAAGTGTAGACAGGAGAAGAGAGTGACCTTTTTAAAGAGCATTATCATGTTTCTTTCAACCTCATAGAAAAATCCGAATTTAAGTGTTATAGAGCTTCTTTCAGAATAGAAAAGGATTTCCTGAATGCTGAATTTATATAGGAATCAACAGCAAATATGCAAAACCTGGTCATTAAATAGATTGATTGGCTTTAAACAGCTTTCCCAAGAGATAAAGAGACCAGAAGACATCCATAAATAGGCACTGCAGACACACACATGCTTTTTCCTACATTAAAAGCCAAATCTAACAGTTGGAAACCGAGTATTATACAGTGGAGAATGAGAGACTGTCTTTGTAAAGATAGCAATAGTATATTTCCTTTAAGTCTTCCTACTTGCATCAAGTAGGCATGAAGGGTTTAAAGCTCTGCAGAGAACCTGAAAAAACACATTTTAAAAGGCATAAGTGCCTTCAAGTGAGGTGCACTTAAATGTCAATTACCTTTATTATTCTGTCCTCCTAGAAGAGTCTAGTGTATAGATAGATCCCCGTGCCTTTCTGTCAGCAGCCTCTCATATTGGTACTATGCCACAATGGGGCCTGCATGACAAGGCCACTTCTGCTTCTCAACTTTAACCCAGCAAAGTCATAAGAATGTAAAAACAGACAGAAGTTCATGAAAGCCCAGAACTTGTCTGATAGTGATCAACAAAAGACGTCTGGAAAAGTCCATCAGCAAGAAAAGTACTCAACAGCACTTCCTCACAACACTCTCTACTTGTACTAATCTGTTTCAGAAATTTCTGAGAGTCCATTACAGTATCCGTGTAGATGTCAACGGGATCTTCCAGTAATTTCTCCAAATACCATCAATACCTGCTGTAAAGCCACAGCATCCTCTACATCCCTTGACAAGGAGTACCACAGGCTTTTATTCAGTGTCTAAGTAATTACTGTTGTCTGGTTTTGAATCCCTTGCCTGCTAGGAACACTCATCTCATGTGCCCTAACTGCTACACCCGTTCTTCACTTCTCTGTTAACTAAGACAAAAAGATGAAACAGTCCTAGCTGATTTAGATGTTCCTCATACAGGAACATACTTCTACACCGTTCCTGACTCCTCTCGTTGACCTCTTTTTCACAGACACAAACTTTCCACCAAAATGATCAAGCTCAGAAAGTCCAGACAAAGATAAAAATAGTTACGGATACAATATGACCAACTGTAAGATGTAGTGTGATCCATTTTTCAGATGACTCACAGAAGCTCCGAGACAATCACTGTCTATGCCACACAAATTTACCTAAACTCCAGTCTTCAGCCTATGCTTCTTCAAAGATAAAATTTATGTCTAAACTATTTGCAACTTCCCATACATGAGTAACCAGCAGAGATTACAGTTTGCCTTTTAACCACATGTCCAAGTACTGGATTTAATCCTTTTCAGCACTGAATAGCATACAGTCATTATTTCACAAAGTAACTTTTTAAACACAAACATTTGGGGAATCCTAAATGCTAGAAGTCCTGCATACATAACATGAGTCCCTCTCTTTCTGTTTCAGGAAAGCCTATAACTTAGTTAACTTGCAAGTAAGAACTGAAAAGCATATGAGCATTACTCCTTTGTTTTCTGTCACTAAAATGGTGTAATAGTTCTTCTCCAGGTTTAGAAGTAGTCTGAAATTAAACCATGTGAGCAATAAAAGCACTGGTTACTGTTTCATTGCCTGCAGAGTTCCTTTTTGCCACTAAGTATCTGTCTTACAGACTTTTTCAGTAGATTTGTTATTAACTTAAGTATTGCTGCTAAATCTCCCAAGTTTTAGACTGGACCAAATAACTCAGTTTGATACAGCTCTACCGTAAAGGACAAAAAAAAAAAAAGTTGTGAGGTTGCTCACCAACTGGTTCACCTCAAAATAGCTCAGATTTTAATAACAGAGGTTCTATATCATGAAGGCTCCTGAAGCTTCACAACGTAATTCCTGCT
>NW_010315954.1:4693-8836 GCF_000700745.2 Antrostomus carolinensis
CCTGCTGACTTAAGTTCTTGTATACTATGCAACTAAACTGAATTCAAAAGAAAGATCACCTTTAAAGAAAGCTGTGCACTACTTATACAATGTCATGTCATTTTCAGATTTAAACACCCCACTGTTTCTGAAAGAGCAGGACAGATGTAAGCAGTAAGGGGAAGAGTTCATGAAACAACATTAACAAGAATTATGCTTAAGCTCTAAGACTTTAAAGCAATACAATAAAAACAAAGCACGTCCAGAACAAGCAGACCCAATCTAAAGCAGCAGACTATGTGACTGTCTTAAATGATAAAGCCCTACTCTTCCCTTCAAATAAAGTTGGGTTTGGTGCAGATTAGTCTAAAGACATAAGCCCTGAACAACTTTACTAGACTTTTTATTTCATGTGCTTGGGGAAAAAGCAAAAGAATTTGGTCTTGCCTGGAAGTGGAAGGGCAAAATAAAAACTACTACAGTACGTAGCACTGTTGATCAAAAGCATGTAATAAATTCCCAACCTATCATCATTCACATAAATAAAACTCATCTACAACACATTCTGGGTTCCAAGACAGCTCCATCCACAGCAGTTTCCTCACGTTTCCTTCTCTGCTTCTTGTTTACTCTTTCCTGCCTGGCTTTTAGGTAAGTTCTGCAGAAACAGATGCAAGTATGACTTCCAAGTGACAAGAATTTTGCAAGTAAGAAGAAAAATATTAGCACTAGTGATTTTCATTCATTAAGCAATAACGTGAATAAATCCTAAGCCTGTTTGCCAATATTAACAAACAGATGGCAAAAAAAAAATATCAATGCAACAGGGTGAAAATTCTGTGGAGGACAACACAACTGTCAAATATCTGAAGCAAATGAGACACCAAGGGCTTTACGCACATTACTGATGAACTTTTAAAAAGAAACAGAAAATCCTCAAGCTTCCAAATTGACTTGATTGTACAAACAGGACTTTTACTTCCACACATGAATTGCCATTAACTGCCATCCAAAAGAATCTTTTGAAAATAGTGTGAGGGCTCCCTCTTCTGACAACACTTTGGACAAGCTGTAGAACTGGTCAGCTTATGTGTATCAGGGTATGTTGTTTTGGAAAAAAATCCTGGCTCACATACATGATATTTATTTCTTAGTTAAGAAAGCTGAAAGACTTCTAATCTTAAAAATAAACTTAAGCCCAAGAAACTGGTAATTACTGTTATTATAAGAAAATTTATTTGAATCATCTAAGTAGGATTTAAAAATAATGCATATTTTGACTGTGTAACTTGGAAGGAAACAACCTAAAACAGAAAACACAAGGCAAGAACGATATTAAAGCATTTCACAGATTAAGAGATAAGGTGAGCTGTGTCCAGAATCGGAAGATAAATAACGAATGCTATTTTATAATTTACCAAGCACAGACCTATTGAAGCAATATCTGAATACAGTGGCCTCAAAACATTAGAACAGACATTAGATTTGTCAACCCAGCTCCCTTCTAAATCAGACCACAGAATTATTGGTTAAGAATGCATTGGAAGTCAATAGTGCCCAAGAACACAGATATTTGAGGATCACAGACTCAGTTTTAATCTTTTTCTTTTAATACATATTTGTGACTACTTCTTCCTCTGTCAAGTTTCTGCCCTTCCCTTTGGGCTGATTACTCAAACCAGCTTTCCTTTCAACCAACTCAACTTTTGCTGAGCAAACACCATCTGAAACAGTTCCCCTATTCCCTCAAAATGATAAAATAAACAAGAAAATACACAAGCCAGTGGTAAGCCCTTAATCATTCACTCCCAAACATAGTAACTCCAAAAACCACACTTCACTACAGCTAGTATATTTAGGTCATTTCCATAAAAGGACCTCAAATTTTCACTTAATATCTGCTCACTTAAGCAGAATGCAAAGTTTTTGAAAGCAGATGCTTTGCTAATTTACGAAACTTGAAGAGTTCACACATCCCTTAATAACAGAAAAGACTTAAACATCTTTCTACAAGATGTACTCCACACATTCTGTTCACTAAACATAATACATTCAACACACAAAGCCAGGGTAAGATTTTGCTCCTGTGGTCTACAAGGAGCCACTGTCCTACAGTGCTTCACTGTTTCTTATTTAATATACTGCTGCACACTCTTCACCTTGGACTAAAATACATGTTTTGAAACAGCTTTCCTTTCATCTAGGAACCTCACAAATAAATCATCATTCCCAGGTGACAGAAATTGCCTTTTCACCCTCAGGAAAGATTGATGCCCAATACATAGTTTATTTCCCTATTGTTCCTCTTTTCTCTGGAGACAGCTGATATTACTTACTCTCCCTGGCTGATGATCTCTGAATCTAATCACCCATAGTTTCCAAACTCCCAGATGCACAGTACGAAAACATCAGGACAAGCTCAGTTGTGTTTGTAGCAATACAATGAAAGTCTGGTACATTTCTGGGACAGATTTTTAAATAGTTTAAAATTAAACTAAAGTTTTAAATAGTTTAAAATAGTCTGTCAGTACTAATTGACAGAATATTATAATCAAAAAGACCAACAAAAAAAACCCCACCCCAATTTAAAAACAGAAGAGGGAACAGTTCAACAGGCCAAGTTAATTTCAGTTGGTACAAGAGTCAACAGGAGCAAAGAAGACAAATGTCCATGGCCCCTATTATCCAGCCATGAAAGTCTGAAAAACAGAGAGACCCCCACAGATGGGGGGGGAGGGGGCACTAAACTGACAAGATGGGTGAACACAGTAATTTTCATGGCTAGCAAATATGATACTACCAATATTTTTATAGGTACCTCCTGTCAGTAAATTAAACTAAAGTTTTAAATAGTTTAAAATAGTTTTGATTTCGTAGAATCGTTCTATGATTCTACAAAAACATTCTAACTATTTAAATATGTATTCTTTAAAAACACAAGAGGGAACAGTTCAACAGGCCAAGTTAATTTCAGTTGGTACAAGAGTCAACAGGAGCAAAGAAGACAAATGTCCATGGCCCCTATTATCCAGCCATGAAAGTCTGAAAAACAGAGAGACCCCCACAGATGGGGGGGGAGGGGGCACTAAACTGACAAGATGGGTGAACACAGTAATTTTCATGGCTAGCAAATATGATACTACCAATATTTTTATAGGTACCTCCTGTCAGTAAAAACAATAGTGTTGCATGCAAAACAACTCATTCTGTAAAAAAAATAGTCCCTATATGCAACAGAAATAGGCAATAGAAAGAACAGTTCATCTGATCACACGAATTAAGCAGACATCTATTTTAAACATACATAACTGACAAAATTAACTTAAAATCAAACTTGGTTTCCACTAAACCTTCATACATCTTAGCAAGCCCCTCCCAAGAAAACAAGCACATGTGTTTTAAAAGCAGTTCTGAGCTGGTGGGAGAAAAATACAATTTCTATTGCTTCTCATTTCATCTCCTATCCCACTTCAATTAGCAGTTTCTGATCATGACTCAGGATGTACATGAGTAATAGCCCAACCTGCATTTGCCACCTACTATTAATTTTTCTTTTTTTCCATCCTCTTCCAGGAAGGTGACATGAAGTCATAAAAACCACCTCCATCTTTGAAAGGCTCTACAGTTTCAATTAATCATCCCAGCATATAGCAAAATTTTACTTTTAGATCAGCAAAGCACAGTATATACAAACACCACTGTAATAAAACATTAAAATTGTTTAAAAAAGGAAAGAGAGCAACACTTTTCAAAACAAAAAACCATTACACTGGAAATATTAATACAATTTATGAATTAATCTAGTTTTCATAAAACAGAGAAAAGGCATTTCTCACCTTACCTTCAGTAACCTTTAGTTGCTATTAAAGCACCCAAATTACCTGCTCAAGATTTAAAATTAATCCAGTTTATAAAGTATAATTATCTATTCAACTGAAGTTACCAGTCAAATAACTGTCCATATAGGTGATGATTGCAAAATCTTTACTCTTGAAAAGGGAAATAAAGCCAAAAGCATTGAGATATATAGACAAAGTAGTCACTTATCTTTTACTTTTCTTCCTATTTTAAATCAACTTGCTTTACCTTCTCACAGAAGTCAGTAAGAGCTGTGAAATCCCATTTCTTGGAATAAGCAACATTGTATCTCAGTATAGCCTCCTA
>NW_010315954.1:8866-21612 GCF_000700745.2 Antrostomus carolinensis
CAGAAGAAAAACAATTTTATGAAATGTCGTTTTTGAAGGAACAGTACCCTCTAGTGGATAAAATCTGTTACAGAGCTGACCAAAATCCATAGAACGGTGTTTATGTGGTGTGGCTCCATGATACTGAATCCTGTATTTTAGGTTTAGCATTGAGTAAGCTCCTAGCACAAAACCAGACAAGGCACGCTTGGATCTGCCTACAACACACAACACCAACATTCCCTACCCTATGCTTGCTCTCTTTAAAAATACCAAAACAGGTGTCCCTCAGCAATACAGCAGAAGTTTTTACTAGTTTAGGAACTTAAAAGAATCAGAACCACAACAAAATTAAATAGACCTATTACAATAACAACCACCTTTAAAAAATTCTCAAGAAAAATACCAAATAAAATAGTATTATCAAGGGAAGTTTCATTGGTTGCTGGGGAAGCACTACTTATTCATTTAAAGTTTATGTGTAGCTTTTGCATCCTCCTCCTTCCATGTCTTTCAGGTATTATTCTTCACAAAAAACATAATAGCAATTCTAATCTGCTCCAAATCACAAGTCATTAAAAGCCAACAAGAACTGTAAGAGTTATCAATAGAGCATTAGTCTCCAAAATTTACAGATCTTTTTCAGCAGCTCAAATTGTTGCCATTTTAGTGCAGTATACTGCTGTGAACAGCTACTGTTTCGAACTCCCTCACCTCCGCAGCACCCCATCACCTGGTTATACGAAAAGCCTACCTGCCACATTTACCACAAACTAGTGGATACTCCTGGACAAACACAGTTTTGTGTAGACTTCTAAGAGACAATTCACTTTAACAATACCTAATAAATTCAGTGGTAACACTTAAGACTCATTAAGTAATTTAAAAATTTATTTTTATAAGTGATTAAACAAACAGGACTGAGCCAGAATCACTAACAGTACACGGAAAACCTGTATGTACTTATATGTATATAGACTTGATTTTAAATTGATGAGCTTACCTTCAAATCATGCGAGCAAGTAAATTTGTTAAGTAAGACAGTTTGGATTAGTTCCCACCGACTTCCAGCAGTTCTATCTCCATTCTTTAAAACAAAAGCCCAAAACAAAGTCAGATTAAGTTATTCAAAACAGAAAGACATATTTACTAATTGTCTTCCTTGCCACATTTTCTTTAAAATAAAGTTTCTTTATTTGCGAAGGTCTTTAAAAATAAACCACATATTTCAAGTAACTGTTAAGTACTTATGCAACTTAGAGTCCACTGCATTTTACTCCCTTAAAAGTTCCTTTTTAATTGAAGCATTCAGAAAATTCATAAAGAGCTCTTTCACATATACAGCACTCTTCCACATGCCATCTCAAGGACAAATAATGTTCAGTACATTCCTCGTGAAGAAAGTGCATTTTGCAGATAAAACATGACCACAGTTCATAAAATCCACAACTCAAAAATATAAACTGAACTAGCTTTATAAAAATGTGGTATTAAGAATATTAAGGCCATAGATTATAAAAACATATCGCTGTGTCTGACTCTTACATCAATCTAAATTTAAGACAACCCGTGATATTTTTCCTCAACATCCTTTTGCCCGTGACAAGCAATAATGATATTTCTTATGAGACTACAACAAGGGCAGAGACAACTCATCTTGCTCAGTTGGCAAAAAAGATCTTACCAACACGTTATCTCCAAAACAGCCATTGAATTCTTTTGCTACTGTATCTGTAATACTGATAAATGAAAAGACAGAGTATTTCCTAGAGGCTATAAAAATCCTCTGTTCCAGATTCAAGTATCAATAATCATTATACAGTCTTCACTATGGAACATACTTACTGATTTTATTCACCAGAGTTTAAAGTATTTCAGTGGGTATATTTAGGTAAGTCTCAAGCAGTGACAAGAAACACCAGATCAACAACCATGCAGAGTCAACTCTAATCCTCTGCCATTGTTTTAGCAGAACAGCAACCAGATACGACTCACTCTGTCAGTACTAATTGACAGAATATTATAATTAAAATGCAGTTACAAATTCATTCCCATTTGTTGGCATCCCAAAATGCTTCACAAAAAAACAAACCAAAACAAACTCTAAATACATAAATGTATCACTTATATGGAGTATAAGCTTACACTCCTTATAGGTACAGAAATATATACACCATCAAATCAATGGCTAGGTAAAATCATTACCAGTCGGGGGGGGGGAAAGAAAAAAAAAACCACCTGCCCTGCCTGAAGCATCACAACACAGAATCCCACTTTTCAGACCAGTTAAGTTCATTTACTTGATTTTCCAATTCCATACACACAGCTTGTCAACTGAGCAAATGCAGTAAACTGAAAATTCATGTCTATGTAAACAAATTTATTTGATTACACAATGGTAAATACTTTATCCTACCTCATCCTCTACAGGGTATAAGTTTTGTTCTGAGCAGGGCATTTTAACATGTTTGTTGTCCCACAAATCTTTGTAGTGAGTTGGAAAAGGTTTAGGCACTTCTCCTTCCCTTAGAAGATCTACCTGCAACACAGAAGGAGGAAGAAAAAAGCTCAGACTCTATCTTCAAGTTTTTAAACGGAAGAAATAAAAAGTAAGCAAAAACATAGTTTAAAGAAGCTCTAATCTACAGCCATCTTTTTGGAAAACTACAAACTGACCACATGATGAATATTCAGTCAGGATAAAATCCATCTGTTACTATTACTTTATACTTGCTGAAAAGAACACCACATATCATTTGACCTCTTGAAACACACCGAAATAAAGGTAATATATGCAATTATTTTATGTCCAACTATCAGCTAAAGACTCATTCATTTATGAATTTAAGTATCTACAGTTTCATCCAAATATTTTCAAAATGTAGTTGCAAATGTAACCATACTTGTGTGCAGAACTACCATTTTTTTTAACCCAACACTGAAGAGGATAAGAAATCATTATAGATCCAGCAATATTTCAAGTTTACTGCACAGAATATCAGAAACATAAAAATAAATAACACAATATTCTTAAAGACTCAATCTGCTATAGAGCCTTCTCACAGCATGGATTCTCTCAGAACTTGCATTTGAACTTAATTGCTTTTCTTTTGTTTGGGATTTATCCATGACACTACAGGTTTCTGGTCACATGTTTTATTTCAACAATACTTTCACTGCATATTACTCTAAAGGAATAAAGGCAAATATATTAGATTTGATCTAAAATGCAGTGATAAAATAACTAGAAACTCTGCTTTATTCTTTGTCTTTTTCATATCTCTAATATCTTGAGCATTTTGTATATCTTGATCCCAAAACAGCATCATATTAAAATGAAAATATAACATGAAAATGTTGACATACAAACTTGACTTGCAGACATATTTAAATTCCCACAGTTTATAACTCAGACAAGGAAGTACATGCACCCCTATGCAAAAGAAAAAGACTTGTCCCTAACAAGCCAGAGGCAGCAAAACCATAACTACATTACAATTAATTCTGTGCATCAGAAAAGTAAATTTCCAGGGAAATCAGTTGCCCCAGTCAGCTCGCAAGGAATGGCAAAGAAAGCTTTCCACAATCTGCTAACACTGTAGGACTAACATTTGGCATTTGATATTACTGAACAATCCAGTAAGACATTTTACTTTGGGTAATACAGTGAATTATCGTACTCTGACGGTTACTGTATGATTGGCTGAGGGTCGCAGATGAGGAAGACGGGCCGCGCACATTGGCATCCTTCTCATCTCTTCGATCGGTGTCCCAAACCACTTCTTGTTAGTGGGAAGAGGAGGTGGGATATATTTAGGAGTCTTCCTTCCTGGCCTCTGGGCTTTGAATTCACACTTTTCTTTCCTGTTGTTAAAACAAAATACTTTGAAACAATTTGCCTCCACTGAAAAGCCTGGTAGGGAAATACACGAACTTCCACTCCAGGGTTACATTTGTAACAGAGTCAATGTATTTGCCAGCCTTTGCTGTGGCCCCAGGCCAAAGCTTTATTTGGGGAAAAGCCCTACCACCACCAACCTCCTCCCCCACAAAACACACAAGTACATGATGTCTACCAGAACACTTCTCTACAGGCTTACAAACACCTTCACAGAACTGCAAGGCAGGGTTTTTTCCTCTGCAGAGTCACACTATTTCCCTAACTGGATCTGTTCATCCAGGGAGACAGACTCATTGGTCTGCATTTGTCAGGATACCCTCTACTGCCCCTTCTCAAGCCTTGGAAAACAAATGCATATGCACGCACAGATGCATATATTCCTCCTTCAAACAAAAAGACCAACAAAAAAAACCCCACCCCAAACTTCTTAACCACCCCTTCGCACTAGGTTTGTACTTTTCATGTCAGGCATACAATACTTGCCACGGAAAAGTAATTCGAGAAACACTTACAAAATTCCAATATATGCAAGAGTAGATGAACTAAACCTCTTTAATGGTCAAAGATATTTGCATTGATCTGAGATATTCTGGGGAAGGAAAACCTGAACCTGTTGTATGTTTCATGCAATAGACCAGATGTAAGAGAAAGTTCTCAGAGTAAAATGCAAAACAAGTTAGAAGCCTACACTTTTCAGGTGCTGTTTAGTTTCCCTTAGCGAACTTGCTCCACCCTCAGATAAAGAGTTGTCCAACCTGTTTGCTGTGTCTCTGCATATGCCAGTATCTTCAGGTGCAGACAATGCCTCCAGCCTGGCTGATCACACACAAATGGTGTAGCCATGTCGGCAGGATGCTGGGTACAGACCCACTGGGCTCATCTGGGAGCCAAAGGATAATCTGGCACAGCATTACTGATGACCAAAATCTGCTTGAGACACTCCTGCTTCTTCTTCCACAGATTAAGATCTGAGCTATTACCTGCTGCAGACCTGGTCTAACAAAAAGCAGGAGGAAAGCTTTAAGATTTCCTTATTGCCCTCTTAAGCACTATAGGCAAAACCACTATTTTGCCAGGCACTGAGGTTTATAACCTTCACACCACCTGTTTAGGTCTCAAAAAAGAAAAAAAATAATCTCTCTACAGCCTCACATTCTACCTCACTAATTATTCAGTGAAGCACTGCTAGGACTCCCATTGATCCACGCAGAAAAAACTTATGCATGAGTTTCCCTTCTTAAACACGGATTTATTGTAACACACGATGCTCTACCACTAACAAATGCAAGCCTCAACCTCTGCTGCTTTGCTACAACAGCAATTCATTTAAATTAGCAAAAAGAGTACTCCCCAAACCCGTAATTTTAAACTTCATTAGCCCCTTTTCCATACTTTTTTAGCAAATTCATCATCCATTCATTTTTCCTAAGAACCACCTTATTTCCTCTGTCACCCTCTTCTTCATTTCCTTGAAAAGTATGATTTGTGCTGCTTTGCACATCCAGAAAGGACCTTGTCCCAGGAAAGATGTGCAAAACTACTTTCTTGTCCTACTTTAAGGACTTGAGTCTACTGAGATAATTGCTTATTACACCAACATACACAGTTCTCTTTTTTCTGCTTACTCCTTTGCTGTTTATTCACTTCCTCAGCCCCCACTGAAATCCAAGCTCTTCAAAGAAGAGATTATTCTTTTGTCCCTACACAACACCTAGCTTACAGAGCCTGGAGTGATGCTCAGGGCTGCTATTTCCATGGCTCTAGTGTGTAATCACCAGTCCTTCACTCTCCCAAGTTATGAATAAAGGAAAAAAAACCCAAACAAAAAAACAAACAAAAAACCCACAACAAAACAAACAAAAAACTCTCCCACTCACACACACCTCTACAACTTTCATGTCTATTTCATGTCTATATCAGCAAAACAGATTCAGTATGTTTGAAAGATGAAATTAAAAAAAAAAAAACCAACAAAAAAACCATGATAACATAAGTTTCCTTGAGTATTCTGAATGAAATAATGAATGCTAGAGCTACACTCTACAAAGCACTCCTGTACCACCATTCATATTCAAGCATTAAAAATCCCATGGCCTTAAATCATTTCTTGGATAAAGAAAGTCAACTTCCTACAGTGTGTTTAATTACCAATTTTCACAGATCTCCAATGATTTAAAAATTGCACTGGACAAACATATCACTTTAAAAAAAAAAACAAACCACAAGTAGTCTCACTAAAAATAAGTTACTTCAAGCTTACACCAAAGTTGTCCTTGTGTCTTAACATACATTTTGAAAAACTCTTCATACAACCCAGCCTCCAAACTGCTACCACCAGAGGAAATTTTCAAGCATGAAAAAACAGATGAAGAAGCAGACAGAACGCTACCTTTTCTCTTCAATTTTAGGTATCCTCATGAAGTGAGAGGTGATTTTGGAGTCTCTCTTCACACCCTGTTTTGCACCTTTGCATTCTGATGCTGGAGCAGGAGAGATCCCAGGTGACTTTGTACGCAGACTATCCTCTTTAACAGAATTATCTATTTCCTCAAAGCTTTCACAACCCTTGGCAGAAAAATGTGACTTTCTTGACTCCAGTTCAGCATCCCCATATTGAATTCTAAAAGATTTGTTTACAGATTTTGATGTATTAATCTCCTCTCGCTCATCAAGAAATGGACTCGTTTCTTCATCGGCCTCTGACCCATGGCAGCTATTTTTAGAATTATCTACATCCATCGGTGACTCCGGTTCACTTTCTTTCTCAAAAGCCGGTGAATCCCCTGAACTGCTCCGACACTTGCTCAGTTTCCTAGGACCTCTAAGATCAGACATACAAGCATCACAACCAGCGTCTGAAAGTGGACTTTCCGGAACTACATCTGCTTCTTCTTGTTCACCCGTTAAACAGACAGAATTGCAGCTCTCCAGCTTCTGGGAATTGCATGAAGCTGCTTGTCCATCTGTCTCCATGTCTTTTGAAGAAAGTTTTGTATTTCCCATTTTCAAAGACCGGCCTGATGATAATTTCCTCTGAGTCCAATTGTCACCGCTTTCTTCACAGCCCCTCTGAGCCTGCTTGCCAGTTTTGTGCATCTGGTCGATGTTGGCGTTTTTAAAGACGTCTCCAGACTGCATCCCCTTCACAGGCTCTGTATCTAAGACTGGATCTTTGTCCTCAGCCTCCCAGTTACACATGCTGCCTGTCTGAGGGAAAGTTACGTGCTTTGCACCAACTTCCACAGGTATTTTTGAATAATTTTGCTGACAAATATTGTCTAGCTTTTTCACATCATGCTCACAAAAGTTCTCTTTTTTAATGGAAGTCATCTTGGGATTTGCTTCAATATTGTTATTAATTTTGCTGTGTAAGCTGTAGAAGAGAGAAGTAAGAGGATTTAATGTCTTACCTCCAAATTAAATTTCTGTATACATAGATTTTTTTTAAACAGGAATCATTATAAACATACAACAGGAACTACAGAATTTTATCCATTACACTTTGTAAGCGAGCACTGCCAGGATCAACAAGTTTTACTGCACCGGGGAATGTAGATCTGTAGAAGTCTATTTCCATTGAAAGGCTTCAAAGGATGATAAATCAGATTCTTACCTTAGAAATCTATTCCAGTGATTCATTATCCTTATTTTCAAATCAAATAGTATTAACCTATTATTTAGTTATTTTCTCTGGATGAAAAAAAATTAGTAGTCATGATCAAGTCCTCCTTAACTTTTAATCAGCTAAATACAGTGAGCAAGGAAATCAATAGGTTGTAGCCACTTCCCCAAGAGCTACAAATTCATCTCTTAAAAGAGCAGGACACAGTAGTCACAGTCTCAAAAACACTCTATTACTTGCTTACTTTTATAAGAAGGTCATGACTCTTCAAAAAATTCACAATGCAACAGTGTAAAAGTATATTTAGAACTGACAACAAAAAATAAAAGATACATTAGATCAATTATTTTTAAAGAGACAAATAACCTAATTTGTCCTGTGCTGTCTTACACAAAGAATGGAAAGGAATGTCTCACACAGGGAAATGAAGCAAGTTTTGTATGACCAGCTGAGACTTCTCAAGATGACATTGGAAAGTCATTTCACACTTACACACTAATTTTTGTGTCAGTGTATTGATAATGAAAAATACTTAGATGTCACGTGAATATTAAAAAAAACCCCACAACAGACTAGTCTTGGTGAATGTATCACTCTGAACAACACTTTCTCCTGAATGTATTGTTGCAATATTGTATATAACCAATGCAAACTAAGCATGTTAGACTTCCTACGTCTGGTCATTGCCCAGTTTCCCATTACAATAAACAGGAAAATATCAAATTTTCACACAATCCTAAATTCCACAACTGAACACAATAAATTCCTGAATGTATGCATTCTCGCTATGAAGGATAACAGATCCTCTTCTAAAAGAGCACTCTAGATAAAGAGATAGCATTCACATCCTTACCAGTGCAGAACAAATAGGAGAAAAAAAAATAAAGGGGTTCAAAGCAACAGATGACAGATTGGAACTTCACCCACAGGAATATTATTTGAAAAAAAAAAAAAAAATTTTTAGAGGCTTATATGTTTTGATAATTTACATCCCCCATTTATTACAGCACTGAAAATTTTAATGAACAAATATGAAAATGTTACTGCTGCCATCTCAATAAGTGGCTGTTCACAGTTATTGACAGCAGATGCTGTCAATTTAAAATGAGAAATCAAATCTGAAATGAATAAATTAAAATTACGATGTTAATAGCAATAGACACATGAAGTGTTTACATGACTTTCTGCTTAAAACTGACCAGGCTGTAATCTGTCAGTGGGGCTGGAGGGGGGCATATAAAAGCAATACTCTAAAGAGAATCTGAAAAGATTATTTACTCTGTCCTCAAGCGTCTGCTTAACATCTTTGCTTTACTGCAACCCATGAGCCTGTAATTGAGCCCTCTGTACTTCTGCATTAACCATTATCACAACTTTTCCTGGCTTTCGTTGAACATTGTAGCACTGCTATGGATTTCAACTTCTAATTATTAACAAACATCAATGAAAAATAAACCAGCACACTTACTATTGTGATTATAGAAAAGTAATATCTGATATTCCTTTGCAGCAGACAGTTAAATTCTTAGGAGTTCAATTTTAATGCTGCCTTTCAAACATCGCTCCTGACAGACTAGATTAGTAGAAAATATAATCAAACTTTACATGGCGCCGTTCAACGTTAAAACTTTTATAACATCTCTCACAAAATAACTTGAATGCACATTTGAGCACCTGCAAATTCTGCTACAAATTATATCAAGTTGCACATGCTTATTCTACAATCACAGTCCAATGAAATTAACCAAAACACACTTTCATCTGTAAATTAACAGCAGAACTGCGAGTTGAACGCAGGACCATCAGCCAAAATTTCTAACTATTATTGCCCTGCGTTAAACCAAAATGAAAGCAGAGCTGTTGACTAAGGACACAGTCTGATATTGCAGTTAACTTGATCGAATGGTTGGCTGCCACTGGAAGCAGCAGTCCCACTTTGCCATCCCTCACTACACACACCCTCTTTTTCTTTGCTGTTCACCTAAACAGCAGGTTGCTTCAGGAGGCCAAGTCAGCAAAAAAGTTTATTCTGGGGGGAGAGAGGTGGGGCACTAGTCAGGTTTTTGTAGTGAAAGCCTGTCAGCTAGCTGTACTCGAGAGGATGTGCCAAGGTAAGGAGAGCAGCAGAAATGGGGTTGCCTTTTTCAGTAGTTAGCTGTACGGGCAACCTGCACTTTCAGTTCCCCACAGCCCCACTCAAAGAACGTAACGTTTGAAGAGGTGTGCTGTACGTTTTACCTTTTGCACTCAGTTGTCTTGGGTCCTTTATTCTCCAACCAAGTGGTAATTGTCCGCTGTTTACAAACTGAAAAACCACAGTTCACTACATTATTACATGAAACATGATAAAACTGCAACACAATTGCATATGAATGTGATAACCTGTACTGGATGAAGATAAAACAACTCAATTAAGTCCTCATTACCATGTCTACTATAAGGAGCAGCCAGACACTAACACTATTAAAACTACATGTGATGCAATATTTAATTTGTGTCAGTCAGCAGCCATAGCTTCTGTATTAATCTTTATAAGTGCCAAGTTTGTTGTCTGGTGGTTTTTCTTCATCCAACATTTTTAAAATATAGTTAAAAACACACAGTGAATCTCTAGATTAAAAAGAAGAAAAAAAAAAAAAAAAAAAAAGAGCAACTTGAACTTTGCAAGCTCTCATTATCACTTTTAATCACCACCACCATCACAGCAAGCCCTGAAAGACTTCAGCTGAATTTTGGAATGAAGAGGCAACATGACATAACTTAAAACTAACAAACAAAAAAATAATAACTAGGCATCTTAGAAGACCCAGATGAGAAACTTATTTCTATGTAGCATACTGTGAACATGAGACTAATATAAAGATTGTATACATGCTGAGAAAAGGACTCTTTTTCCTCCCCTCCATCCGTGACCACTGTGTAAAGCCTATCAATGCTTACTCCACTGAACAGCAACAAAAAGTGAAGGACACATTTTTTCCAGATTTACTACCAACAGCACAGCTCCGGTGAATGTGATCGGCCTTATCTCTCTGATGTTGCAGTTCAGACAAGCTTTCAACAGAACTGCAGCACACAAATTATGTAGAGACTTGAGGGGAGGAACAGGGAGGAAAAACTCAAAGCAGTTATTTCACAACTGGAAAATATACTTCATTAGTATAAGAAGGGGTTTTTAACTTGGTTTTGTTGCTGTTATTTAAAGGTAATTCTGAAAATCTGGCAAGTGGCTTCAGTTCTCTTTTGTTCCACTTTCTAAGAGAAGTTCTCTACCTGCCACTGCTGACTGTGCAAGGCGTTTACTCAGCTTTCAACCAGCTAGGCAAAATTTGCAGCTCCCCTATTGCAACTGTAGTTCTGAAGAACTTAAAAGCCAGTACAGCAGATCTGGCTATTCTGATCAATAGTCACTAGGGAGAGACACAGCATTTTACTGCTGCAGGCTGTGTAACTTGTAGCAGAGGTAGCTTAGGCCATAGGTAACTTCAGAGACACTGTTTCATAAACACTTTCCCTACCCTTCAAGGCCTTGAACACTTCCACAGCTAGTGATCAACTATCCTCATAAAAGTACAGAATTTCTAGAATGAAAAAAGTAGTCCCCAGAAAATATTTAATCCATTTTAAGATCTTCTGAAACAGCACAAACAACAGCGCAAAACTGCCACCATGTGACTACGTCACCAGGGAGTAATGCCAAGCCATGTGTAGATTACAAGCACAAGGATACCTGTGCCATACTCAGCCATTCAATTTTTCAACAAGTGCTTGGCTTCACCCCACTCAGACAAAAATAACAGCTTGATGGATTTTATGAACAAAGAGATTGCTGTTTCCAAAAATTCACTAAAACTGAAGTATGTTAAGTCATCCTGCTTAGCAAACTTCACCTTCTTATATTTGAAGTGTTAACCTAAATTGCTGACAGGAAAGGGCAAAGCAGCAGCCAGAAAAAAACCTGAAGAGACATGTTAAAACATGGGACAAATAAACCTCTTCAAAGGCAGCTGACTACTTCTTGAGGTATAAATTTGCATTGTGGAAGGAATATTTATTTATTAGCACAATAAATAGAAACAATAGCAGCAACATCAGAACAGAACAAAATGGTTTTGCTCTGAACTTCCACATCTGACTAGGCATTTAAAGCCCTAAAACCAACATAACACACATCATTTTTCTTTAATACTACTAACATCTTTTTGCTACAGATAAGGTGATAAAAACATTAAAGACAACAAAAAGACTACATATGCTTACATTCAGTGTAAACAATAAAAATCAGACTTTGGAGTACTTTTTAAGTGCTTTCTAAATTTCTATTCGAGATTCCCCAAGTCATTTTCATAAAACAAACCATTCCTCATTTCTTCATGCCACTGAGGAAAACAACTGCATTTTTAGAAGATTCTTATTTATCACTCTGTAGAAGTGTATATGTATAACCTGAAACTATTAACTACTAAAAGTTGCCTCTTTGTTACTGGCTATTGAGGTTTAACTCATCAATCGAAGGCCATTGTAAATATGGTGGGGTTTTTTCCTTCCCCGAATTCCTTTCTACTCCTGAAATAGGTACTCTGTTGTGCATTAAAATTTTATTTTGACAGCATTAATGCCAAATAAAAATAGCCCAAGGAAGCCAAGCGGTAAGTTTTTCCACGCAGCTTTGTTACACGGCAGGAGGGGTCCCAGAGGCCCAGCGGCGCCCCAGGCCAGCAGCCACACGCCCATGCGGGTTCCTGTCATTACCCTTCGCTGTCCCAGCCGCGGCAGCCCGGCACAACACCTCGCTGAACGTCGTCTCTCTTGCAGCAACTATTGGTCCTCACACACACTAAGCACAGTCCCCTGAGCGGCTCACACCCCGCTTGGATGGCTGCGCTGTCACCGCAAGTTTGTAAAGAATGGGGCACAAAGCCAGGATAACGATCCTGTACCCAAAGCATTACCCTTCGCTGTCCCAGCCGCGGCAGCCCGGCACAACACCTCGCTGAACGTCGTCTCTCTTGCAGCAACTATTGGTCCTCACACACACTAAGCACAGTCCCCTGAGCGGCTCACACCCCGCTTGGATGGCTGCGCTGTCACCGCAAGTTTGTAAAGAATGGGGCACAAAGCCAGGATAACGATCCTGTACCCAAAGCCTCTGCAAGGGAAGCAACGCGCACTGCCCCGCACCCCCGGGCGCGGGCACACGGGACGCGCTGGCTCCGCGGAGCCAAGTTAGACCGATTCGAGCCC
>NW_010315955.1:0-23825 GCF_000700745.2 Antrostomus carolinensis
GGCGGGCGGGCGGGGTGCTGCTGCCCAGGTGAGCCCGGGGTGCTGCCCCCGAGGAAGGGGCGCCTGGAAAAGGGGTAAAAAGGGGGGGGATAAAGAAAAGCTGGGGAGGGGGAGGAGAAGGGAAGGGCTCTGCAGCCGCCCCGAGGCAGTGCGGGCTGTGAGCGGAGCACCTCGTTCGCGGCGGGAGCGGGGTGACCAGCAGGGCCTTGGAGCTGCGGGAGCTGGGCCTGCTGGGGGATGCAGGAGCTGGACCTGCTCCTCAGGACCTGCGGCTCCGTGCGAGCCATGAAGTGCTGTAGGTGCTTCTGCTAGAGGCATTCAGACTTGCTCTTCCTCAGAGGGTCAGCTGCCTTGTGTGTTGTGGTGTGGCCCGTGTCCCTTCGGCTGTCAGCTGTCACTTCACCTGTGATGCCTCTTTCCTTTGGTTGTCACATTGGGAACTGACGTGGTTTTCCTTTTTCTGTAGTAGTGTTACAGAATCACAGAGTGGTGGGGGTTAGAAGGGACCTCGGGAGATCATCTGGTCCAACCCCCCCTGCCAAAGCAGGTTCCCTACAGCAGGTTGCACAGGAAAGTGTCCAGGTGGGTTTTGAACATCTCCAGAGAATGACACTCCACAACCTCTCTGGGCAGCTTATTCCAAAAAGTGTTGAACACTTAAAGTGTTGAATCTTTAAGTGCCAAGGGGTCTTATATCTTGTCTTTGAGGGAGCATGGAGTGTTACTCAATGTTAAGACTCTCAACCTCTCAGAGGAAATACAAATTAAATGCTGAAACAGGAACTTTGTGAATTAATCTGTGTGTATGTAGACAGTGCTTGGAATTATTTCTCATACTGGACAAGCTGCCTGGCTTAATCTACCTAGTGTACCTGGTTTAATAACTACCCCCAACACACCCTGAGTAGAAGGTAAGACAGCCTGCAACAGTCTGTGAGCTGCCAGTTTGATTTTCCTCCTGTTGCATCTCAATCTAGTTCTGCATTGTGACGAAGCTTAACTCACTTGCAGGAAGATGACTTGTGTTTTAAGCTGTTAAGGGTGATCAAGTCTTTTCAGTCTGTGTTTTCTCCAGCCTTTCAGAAGATGTGTAGTAGCTGACTTGAAGACTAGTAATATGCTTGCCTTGAATAACTCTTCTTTAGATAACTTCCCTTCATCTGCTGCTCTTGCATATGAATCTTTTAAAACAATCTTGATCCAGTAAAACTGGCAAAAGTTTGTAGAACAAGTGTTTTCTAGTTACTTACTTTGAGTTGTGAACTAGTTGGTGCTTTAACCTTTCTTTGCTGCATGTGAAACTATCAATATTAAAGTATCTGCCACTTGATAATACTGAGTGAAAGGCTTTATAAGCTTGCAGGACCTGCAGGTGATGGGTGGAGGGAAAGGTAAAATATCAACTGTATTGCAGCAATTGGTAACTCTCAGAGTTTATGTACCCTTTCTAACTTAGCAGACTGGCATCCTGGGGGAGGGGAAAATATTCCCACAGTGAGGGCTGGAGCAGCTTTAAACTCTAATGCTAAATGGCCAAAGATTAACTAGCTTGTTTCAGGTAGTAGGGCTGTCTTGGGATTCCAACAGCAGAAGGGAGGATAGAAATACTCCTATCTTGTCTATTCCTGTTTAGGTAAGGAAGCAGCAATGTGGAACTGGTATGTGGCCAGTAGATAAAGCCTGTGCCTGTAAAGGAAGCTTCATTAGGTATTAACCTTGAATAGAAATCATTGGTAAGTATAAACTAAAAAAATGACCCTGAGATGGCAAAGCAGGAGAGGATCAGGATATGTAGGAAGAGGAAGGGAGGGTAGGATGAGGGTGATTGGAAGTGCAGTGGGAAAGGTGGTGTAATCTGTCATGGGGAGGAAAAGGCACTTCAGAAAGTGAAGTAGTGGGACTGCTAAGCTAAGTTTATGCAAATACCCTGGTGTTTCTTCACATCAGTGTCTTGATAGTATTTTAAAGGCTCCAGTCTGCAGTTAATCTCTACTCACTCTCAGTATTTTGATCTAGAATTGTAGCCCTTCTCTTTCAGAGCAGTCAGTGGAAGACAGGACAGTATGTCATAGCCTGGGACTTGCTGTTGTCACTCCTGAACAGTGGTTCTCAGTGCTGGACAACTTCTGTTACATCTTCCAGGAAGAGTGACAGTGGCCTACTAGATCTTGCTTATGCCTTGCCAGAAAGCTGCTTCTGCATCCTGCTGGACACAAAAGCAAGTAGGGTGGTGAACTGCTAGCAAGGTGAAAGCTACTGAATAAAGATAATGTAAAGTCAAGGACATAAAGCCTCTGTGAAGCTGGCCCAGCAGTTTGGGCTAGTGACACAATTTCAAATCCATGTCAGGTGAAGAAAGCATGGTGAGGCTGTATTGCTGAGACTCCCTACCACCAGCTCTGGCCTCGTTGCAGAAGGTCAGCAAAATGTTCTTGTAGATGCTGACTGTGGCTTGGGGCTCTGCTTCTGTTGCACAATTTCCATTTTAGCTGGGTGTGCTTCATGTTACAGATGGCAGATGGGCTAAAAGTGCTTGGCCACCCTCTGCAGCAGGGTGGATTTGACCTGTACTGCCAGAGCTGTTGCTTGACCCTGTGAGCTGGGGAAGCAGTGGGTTGGATTTAGGTGTCCTATGTGCTGCTGGGGGCAGCAAAGTGTGCTAGAGAGGCTTTTCCTTAGAATGTGGGATCCTTTAGTGCTGATAGTATCCTTCCCACAGCTCCCTCCCTCTGTAAGGAGGTGTATGACCACTTGGCTTCTGTAGAGAGCGATTCATTGATCCCCTGACAGGAGAGCTAAGTGATCAGGCCAGTTTATTGCACAGCCAGTGGCAACAGATGCTCTGGCTATAGAGGCTGCCTTCTGCTTGCTTGGCAAGCCCTGCACGTGGTGAGGAATGTCATTTCAATGCGACTAAATTGAGCTGTTATTCCCCTCTTTATTTTTGTTTTAAGCAAAAGAATTAACCCATTGCATCACTGGAGTTCTACAGTCCAAAGTCACAAATTTGGGAAAGCATTTTCTGTAGCAGAAGTAGCAATGTGGAAACTGTGTGCAAGAAGACTCGTTTGATTGTCCTGGTTATCAGGAACTCGGACTAGTTCAGGACTGTTTCAGCTGCATGTCAGAGAGCTCACAGCAAGTCTGTCATGAAGGCTGCAAAATCAAAGCTTCACATCTACTGCATTGGCTCTTTACTGCTGTATGTGTGCAGTGTAGTTTCAGACATATTTTTAGTATCTTGATTAAGGGGAAAGTTAAGCTACTTGTGCTGAATATGACTGAAATGTAGTTCCAGCAACTAATGCCACTAATATCTGCTGGCCAGATACTCTGAAAGGCTGCTGGTTAACTCCTGGGTGTTGAAACAAGGCCCTCTGGAACGGAGGGCTCTGTATAAACTGCCAGAAAGCATCATGATCTTTTAGTGCTCTCTGGAGAGCACTTTAAACTGGTTTAATTAGAAAGACTACTCTGTAAAAAGTAATGGAGGCTGGGTAGTGGCAGATTTAATTACTGCTGAAGTCTTGTTTGTGACTGTTGCTGGAATGACAGGGAAGTGATCAGTAAGAGGAGAGGGTTTTTTATAAGGTAGCTGACAACAAGCAGAAAGCTCTGACATGTAAACCCTTGTGGAAGGGCTCCTTGCTCTTTCTGGGAGCCCAGTGATGTGGAAAAACCCTGGATTAATCTAACTTTGGGAATAAATATGGATTCTTACTTTGCCAGCAATGGGCTGTTGTACAGGGTTGCTTGCCCTGGCAGATTCTTTTGTTAGAATGCAGAAGTAACATTGACTCATCCAGAACTGAGGCGAAAACTGCAAAGGGCGTCATTATAAAAGCCACTCCACAGAAACCAGCGGCTCCGGTGACTGAGGGCGTTTCCTTCCACTGGATGCTTGCAAGTGTGAAGATGTGTTTGCCTTGGGGAAGGCCTGAGCAGAAATTTGTCTGTCACGCTGAAGCCTGGGTAGCTGTTGGTCATCACTGGGTTGTACTTAAATCATTGAGCGCTTTTTTTTTAACATCTCTGAGTGAGTCCTGTAAAACTCTACCTGGATTGGTCACAGTAATGCTCTCTACTGTCTCTTCTCTTGGGCTTCCACATCAGGTGATTACTTAGTGTCCTAATTAGTAGCATAATATATATTTTTAGTCTTCTGGTCCTGAAGCCTAGAAATATTAATCAATATAATGACTGTTATTCTGGAGGGCTCTGCTTGATGAATTTCCACGTCAGACAGTTGTGGTGGACAGTGTCTTTACTGAACAGGGAAAAGTTTTTATTGAATCCTCCAGAAACCCCAGGGATCCAGATACCAGTCACTGAAGAGATGTGAGCTTAGAAGTGGAAGGCATGAGCAGAGAGCAGAGCAGCTGTAACAGTTGCTGTAGCCACTGCAAACCAGAACCCTCTGAGCTGTTTCTGAGAAAGGGAAATGAGAGGTGAAAGTGGTGGCACCCGCTGGGTTTGGGTGAGTGTTTATTTGCAGGCCAGCCCAGCTGCTTCCCCACTGTGCTGCTCCAGGAGTCACTGTCCTCTCTACCTCTTTGGGCATGTGCTGCAAATAAGCAATTATCTCTCACCAGCTGCTGAGCTTGGATTATATCCCCTCCCATCCCTGAAGGTGTTGGGGGACAGACTCGTTTCTGTAACTGGGATAGGAAAACTTGAGTTCTCTTGCTCACTGCCTTGAATGCAGGGAGGAAGCAGTGACATCCTAGCAGAGAAATACCTCCAGATTCAAAGGAGCTGCCAGGTTCCACAGGCCAGAGAGCTAAGATGGAGTATTTCCTGGGAAGGTCTTGGGTTGGGTGCCTGCTGTGATAAAGGAACAAGCCTGGGGGCTGAAGATGAAAGTTTAATTCTTCTGCCTCTGCGCAGCCTTCATGTGACCATAAGCAAGTTTGACCTCATTCCTCCTTGTGGGATGGGTGTAGGAAGGGTGGTGGAATGAAAGGTCCTGAATGATGAGCTGCTAGTGCTGCAGGAGCAG
Organism: Antrostomus carolinensis; assembly: GCF_000700745.2. Lineage (NCBI taxonomy): Eukaryota > Metazoa > Chordata > Aves > Caprimulgiformes > Caprimulgidae > Antrostomus > Antrostomus carolinensis. The sequence goes on from NW_010315955.1 coordinate 5,000, forward strand.
GTGCTTGTGTTGGTCAAGGGTTGGTGTGGAACATCTACTCTAGGTGCACTGGGTTAATGCCTATAGAGCTGTGATAACAAGAAGGGGGGCTTCTTGCTTCCAGTTCATAGCAGAAATGCTGGCCCAGCACTTTGTGCAGGGCAGCAAAGCACTCTGTCCTCCTGGATTCGGGCAGTGTGAGTGCTCTCTTTGTAGTCTGAGCCTTGCTGCTGCGATTGTGTAATCCTAAAGGTCTCTGGCCTGGAGTTAGGAGCCCACAGTGACCTTCACAGGACTAGAACAGACCAGGGGTTTTATAATCCTCTGTTTCATGTGCCTCCAGGTCCTTCACTGAAGACCAGACTCCTGAAGGGTAGAACTGATAATCCTGTGCTGTCTTCAAACAGTGCTATGCTTGATGTTTGAGCCTGCAGCGGCCTTTAGATATAGGCTGCATCATGTACATTTACAGCAGATATTTAGGATAGGAAAGGTACAAGATTTCTTTACCAAGTGGCTTTGTGTAGTCCTGAAGGGCAGAATCCTGCCACTGTATGTGGGGGTGTTCTTGACTCTTGTCCTGTTTCTGGATGGGTCTCAGACTTTGGGCCCTGTAGTGCACACAGCTCAGCACTGCTGCTGACTCCCAGGTGCTTCTGTGTAAATAAGGCCCTGCTGGGGCAGCGAGCTCTCCTGCAGCAGCATTCCTGGGGATTGGTGAAGCTGTGGGTTGTGTGTTCTTGCCCTAGTGCCTCTGCAGTTTATGGTGCTAGTGCAGGGGAGAAACACCCGTGACAGGTGAACTGCTTTAATCTGACAGAGCAATACCATCTTGTGTCTGTACCTGCTCATCTCTTGTGCAGGCAGCTACTAGGAATGGAGGAGTGCATGGACAACATCTCATCACAGGTTACTTTCTCCACAACACTTAGTAAGAAAGTTCACCAATTCAGGACTGGCTGATTTGTGTAATCCTTTCCTTAGTTTAGCTGAGAGGAAGCAGTTTCCTTTGGCTTATCATACTTTCCAGACTCAGCAGTTCGTATTGTTAGCGCTGCTGATCCTGTTTGGACAGTAAAGATAAGTAAGCAGGATGGAAAACACTGGGGTCTGCATCTCACTGCTTTGGCTGCTGGTGTTATCTGGCTGGGAAACACTGACCAACTTGCCTTTTGTTCAGTTGGCAGCAGTCAGCTGTGCTCCCAGTGAAACTAATGTCTGGATGGTGGCCTTCTACCTGTCTTTCCCCTGGTGCTTGGATGGGGCAGCTTCTGCCTAGACCGGTGTCAGTGACTTCTGAATCACACACCTATGTGCTGTTTGGTCTGTGCCTTCCTAGTAAGTCCCAGAGTCACATGCCTGTAGATGATAATCTGTCCCACAAGGTGGCTGGAGAGAAGCAACTGTCCTGTTTGAGACCCTGTAGTGTTTGGATCCCCACCATGTCCATTTGCACATAAGAAGTGCTGGGACTGCTAAGAGCTGTGTTCCAGGGCATGCTCTGTAAGCTCAATGCATCTTGCTTGCTGCCAAGGCAAGGGATGGGATCCCAGGGTGGGATAAAAACCTTCTGTCCTCCCAAAGTCAGAATGGGAAGCTCAGTGTATTGCATACAATGTCTTTCCATAGTCACAAGGCTTAAAAAGGTGTATCTCTTAGCTAAAGTACCTCCTTTTGGCTCTAGCTGAGGTAGCAGGCAGCAGATAGAAGTCTTTTTAATATGGCTGGAAGGATGAGGGTACAGTGACTGGGCTGTCCTTTGCCTATGTGTGAGAGCCTGATCACAGCTGATAGCAGTGACCATGAGTGGGAGTCTAGGCAGGGGCAGGCTGGACAGAGAGGCAAATGCTTGCAAGCCTGACAGCTGTGTCCTCTGCAGGCAGCCACAGAGACTTGTCATCTACCAGATCTGCACTGCAGCACACAGATGGCCAGACTCGGGGGAGGAAGTTTCCCAAGCTTTTGGAAGCAAAGCTTCTTCACCTTATAAAGGGCAGCCTCTCACCAGGTCTTCTGCAGCTTTACAGAAGCTCCAGGCGATGCTCAAGCTATCTGTGATGTGACAGGATTGCTCAGGTGCTGGCTGGCACCATTTGCTTGTGGGCTTTGGTGCTGAAACTTGCTGTGCTTGGCAGGTGGTGAGGGCAAGCTCTTGGCTGGTGGGGTCTGTGCACTAGTATGCTGCAGGGTGGTGAAACAACATCAGTTGTGGCCCAGTTCTCTAGCTTGCTTTCCTGGGAAGGCATTCAGAATTATCTCTAGAAATGATAACCTCGGGATTCAGCCTGGCTCTGACGGTCACTCTTCAGCAAACTTCCTGTGTTGTGACCTTGGTCTCTGGCAGTTTCTCCCTTATGCAGAGAATAAGAATGATGTGTTAGGCTGCAGCACTGAAGGGATGGCCTCTTAGGAGAGAGGTTTCATAGCACAGGAACCACCATAGTGTGATAGGTTAAGGTTCCTGCATGCTTCTGGAATACAGATTACTGAAGCTGGTGATCACTGGTGTCTAATAGCTTGTAAAAGTTGATTCCTTGGTATCTAAATACGTGATTCTACTTGATGTAAGAACTGCATGTGTGCACTAATCTTAGCAGTCTATGCTGGATAGGCCTGAATGGTTTTTGCTTGTTTCTGAGGTCCTGTAGGGAATTGAAGCCATTTATCTTCAAGGGTTGGGTACAAGCAGTGAAGTACAGCTTGGATAAACAAAGTTCAAATTCTAAACTAGAGAGTGAAATGGGCTGGTGGCTGTGCTGAATCTTTACTGCTCATGAGTTCAGCCTGGCTGCTATCCCTGGCTTTCCAGAGCAGGATGGCATGCTGAGCATCAAAGCCTCATCTACTCTGAGTTAGAAAGCGCTGTCCTTGTAAGGAATTTCAGTAGGACTCTGACTTGAGGGTGTTAGTTGAAGATGCTGGAGGTTATACACCACTGAGAAGGCTATTTTGCTGCTCTAGAAAAGTTTAAGTATGGTTGAAACTGTATTCTGGGTGTAAGCTGTTGTAATGAAGAAATAAGTCCCCAAAGGAAGGTGCTGGCTTTGTTTAAGGCTTGTCTGAAGCACTGGGAAGGCAAGTCTGGTCTGCTCTGAGGTCTCCTGTAAAGGGTTCCCAGCATGCCCAGAAACCTCTTCTGAGCTGCTCTAAGTGGAAACAAATAGCATTAAAATGTTGCCAGATGCAAAGCTCTGTCTAGAAAGGATAAGACAAGACCTGGATTTAGGAGAGGAAGAGACTTGCAGTTACAAGCAATAAATTGCTTTTTGTAAAGCAAAATCCAGCTATCTTTGAAGCTAGTTCTTGTACTAGCTTACTGGGGCTTTCTCTAACAGCAGATGTGCAGATTAGCAGCAGTTAATAACATGATGCCAGGTATCCAGGAAACAAGATTAAACAGGTGCAGTGTTAGTGACAGCGTTGTTGGGTTCTGGTCCTGTTTCTGATGGTGGGCTGTTAGGCTTTCTGGCAGCCTAAAGAGGTTACATGCTCCACTTTTCCCCAAGGTCAGCTGTTCTGCCACATACTGTGGAGGCACAGGGTAATGAGTTAAGAACTACCAGGGTTGTTGCTGTGTTCAAAGTGGCATAGTAGGCTGTGGCTTCATGTGCTCCAAGTAAACAAGCTGGAGAAGTACTAGAAGGAGGATGCTTCTTTCAAGAGAAGACTTCTCAAATACCACTAGTGTGCACTCTTAACAATTGGTTCTTCAGAGTTTAAGCTAACAAGCCTTTTTTCTTTCCTGTGTTTCAAGGTCCCTTCCAATCCCTAACATTCCGTGATTCTGTGAAGGGAACACTTGTCAAAGTGATGTGCAGGTAGTGTCAAGGCTGTCAAGCTTGTCCATACATGCTGTTCCTGGAGACAGTGATTTAGTGCAGTGTGGTTCTTGTTGCCAGCTGATGACCAGTCTAATTTCACTAAACCTACCTGATGCTTGACCAAGGCTTATACTGTGAATTCTGTTGCAGCTGAGGTCTGTATCTGTAGACCTGAATGTTGATCCTTCTCTCCAAATTGATATACCTGATGCTCTAAGTGAAAAGGACAGAGTGAAGTTCACTGTGCATACTAAGGTAAGATCATGGAGTAGAAAGTGGTCTTCATAAATGTTATGCAAGTAACTTGCGTATTTGCAATACTCATACCTGTAAAGATGGGCTTGACAATGAAGGAAATCTAATTAGATGGAGCTTTTTCCACTTAAAGGTGACCTGAGGGGGGAGAGAGATATAAGTGTGCAGAAAGTTTAGGTTTCTGAAGACTTGAACACTCTCTAAATAGAGACAAGGTAGCTGATACACTAGATTGGCTTTGCTGAAGAATCCTGGCTTGACACCAGAATGCTGGGAGGTAGGGGTAGGGAAACCAGCTACTGTGAAACTTCACAAAATAAACTGCATTAATGCTGTTCCACAACAGTGCCTTTCCTTTAAATAGTCTCCTTAGTAGTAAGGCTCTCGAATGAGTGCCAGCTCAGCTAAAAGGGAGTGGGCGAGGCTCTTACTAGGCAAAATAGCTTCCTTTGGAAAGGGACAGAACTGTTTCTAAAAGCACTAATTCAAGAAACAGTAGGGCTTCTATATCTTCTCTTCCAGACTACGCTGCCAGCTTTTCAAAGCCCTGAGTTTTCAGTTACAAGGCAGCATGAAGACTTTGTGTGGCTGCACGATACACTCACTGAAACTGAGGAGTATGCAGGACTCATTGTAAGTACATCCTAAAAAATGTAACTCTAAACAAAAGACTGAGGTGGCTTTAAGTGCATGCTAGTAAGGGCATGAAGTCTGCTTTACCAGTGTTGATAGTGTTTCATGACTTAAGTGTTCCCTATGCTTCCTTTTTCCTTAATTCCCAAACAACTTGAGTGGTATGGCTCTATGTTAACTTTCCATACAGCTTGGAGCAGCAAAAAAAGCTCAATGCTCTGAGTTCCCAACTCTATGGTGGCATTAATATCTACCTGAAGATAACACAGTGAAATCCTCTATTAAATAGTCTTTCTTTTCCATTGTGATTCTTCAGGAGTCTCTCTGGCCCACAGAAGGTAGCTGACTATGGGGTAGATTATAGAGCCTGTTCCTCTTGGTTGGTTTCCCTCCTGGGCCAGAAGTAGCACAGAGCTGGGAGGGGCAAACTACTAGACATCAACATACCTGTACAATTCCTGGGTGCAGAGCCTTGCTGGCTTGCCATGACCAGGCAAAAGGGCCTCCTTCCAGAGAAGGCTAGAAGTGATTTTGGAAAACTTTATTTGCTAGCATCTATCACTAACCAATTCCTTGGCTAGATACCTCCAGCACCTTCAAAGCCTGACTTTGATGGTCCCAGAGAGAAGATGCAGAAGCTAGGGGAAGGAGAAATGTCTATGACAAAAGAAGAGTTTGCCAAAATGAAGCAAGAGCTAGAAGCGTAAGTAGAATGAATCTACTGCCAAAAGCTGCACTTGGAGAAGCCTCCTGGGAGAGCAACCTCTTTGGTGGTAACTGGTCTTGACTGTGACTGTTTTGAAGGTGTCTACTGCTGCATAATCTTTAAAATCCTGGAGCTGGGGTGTTGCCAAAAGTTCCTCTCAAACTGGGGAACTTCCTAGCTAGAGAGGTTGAAAATAACTTCTCTCTCACTAGCTGCCTTTTAAGAAGCATGCTGTTGAATATTTTCACTGGATAAACTTAAATAATTTCTTTGTATATTGAGGAAGGCATTGCAAGAGAGGATCTCAATCTGTTCTTTCCTTTCAGTGAATACCTCGCTGTCTTCAAGAAGACTGTATCATCACATGAAATCTTCCTTCAGCGGATTTCTTCTCATCCTGTGCTCAGCAAAGATCGCAATTTTCATGTTTTCTTGGAGTATGACCAGGATGTAAGACACTTTTTTTTTAAAATCCTTTCAGAGTGAGGCAAAGTGTTAGGAGTGCTGTCACTTTTCTGGGCACAGTCAGAATGTTATGTAAATCTATGTGCAGTGTCAGCAGGCAGATATTGCCAGTACTTCTGTGAGATGATTAAAGGATGAAAGCCTGACCTTTAGATCTTTTTCTGCTGTAAATCTCATAGTTTTTTCATCCTAGTCAAGGTGGTTAGGAAGCCAACTTTGTATGTTGTGACATCTTGGGAACAAGCATGGTTCAGGTGTACCTGTGCTGTGTGTTGCATGGTCCTAAAATAGGAGAATGGAGGTGCATCTGTTTTGTTACAAGTAATTGAGTGATGGATGCTGATCCAAGATACATAAGAAGAAACTGAGCTATTTCTGGGAATGGGGGAAAATCTGTGGCACAGAATAGTTGAACAAGTTTGAGTCAAGCCACTGGTTGCATGAGCCATCTTTGTATGGCTTATATAGGTATTGAAAATCAGCCTGCTCCATCATGTGCTGGATATAAATGATGTTACAACACTGTAAGTGTCAAAATACTTGCTTTTTTCCCCATCTTGTGATAACTTTCAAGTGGTCTTGGCCTCTCTGTTGCAGTTGAGTGTTCGGAGGAAAAACACAAAAGAGATGTTTGGTGGCTTTTTAAAAAGTATGGTAAAGAGTGCTGATGAAGTCCTCTTTTCTGGAGTCAAGGTAAGGTAGTTGGTTTACCTCTTACTTAGCCTAACCTTGATTATTTCTTGCTTCCTGCTTCAGGGATGTTAGTTATGTCTGCTTCAGGCTTGGTGTGTGTGAAGTTCAGTCACTAATGCTAACCTTTCTTATTACTGCTGTCCCAAATTGGGTGGAGTAGCCTGTGTTAATTTTGACTTCTATAGAAATAAGGTGTTGAAGCTATAGGCTGTTAAAAATTTAAGTGTATATTTAAATTTTCTAATGTATGCACAAGAGTTGCATTAACACCTGATACTGGTGAGGAGGAAGGAATTACACCTTCAGCAAATGTGCTTGTGGCTTTTGTCTACTTGGGAGCTCTGAACAATCATCACTTATGGGTTTCTGCTTGCACTAGATGAGATCAAATACCAAAGACTTGTAACTGGTCCAGCTTCAGCTCTTCTATGATGTTGCCATGGTAGCTCTTTCTAATAGACTTGCTGTCCTAAACTCAATGTCATGAAACATTACAGTACATATAATGTTTGATGTGGACATGAAGCAAGCTTGTAAGGTGCTTACTGCTCAGCTGCTGTGTTGCAGTAGGCCTGGGAAGTAAAATACCAACAGTTGGTAGCCCTCTGATAGCAACTTACTGGTTGCTTCAGACAACTTGCAGCATTGAATAACTGAGTGTCGAGTCCATCTTCACTTTATCATGAAGAAGGAACTTGCTAAATGGCTTGGTTTGTCAAACCCTTGTCTCAAATTCTGCTCTTCAGTAGGGATTGATGGGCATAATGCTCAGGTGGCCATGGTTATTTCTTTGGCCCTTCCTAAAAAGGGGAAGAGCTTGTGTTCTGCAGCAATGTAACCGACTTAACAGGTTGTGCTCTCTTTCAGGAAGTAGAAGACTTTTTTGAGCAAGAGAAGACTTTTCTTGTAAACTACTACAACAGAATCAAGGATGCATGTGCAAAAGCAGATAAGATGACACGATCTCATAAAAGTGAATCTTTTCAAAGACCTTTCTAAAGACCTTGCAGTCTTGCTGATTTCAGCCTGAAAACCTTGTCTTGTTCTTGCAGATGTTGCAGATGACTATATTTATACTTCAGCTTGCTTGAACAGCCTGGCATTAGAAGAACCTACAGTTATCAAAAAGTAAGCAATCCTAACTGTTGATGCACTGTCTGGGAGTATCAAGTTCCTTCTGTAAAATCCAGGGGATTGGGTTATAGCTGTTTAGAGTTTCTTGACTTTCAAGCAAGTAGCACTGAAACTTTATTTCCTCTCTTTCCTCTGAAGCTCCTGGTGTGACAGACCTAAAATTATCAATTGCATCTGACTCTTAACTGGCTGACATTTGCCTTTTGTGCCCTAGAGCTGAACAGTGCTGGTCATCAAAGCTCCTTCTAAACAGAAGTCTCCTTGCATTTTTTTCAGGTCACAAACTCCCAGAGAATATAGGGGAAAGGGATTATGCATCTGTGATCTAATGTGCTGTTAAATACAACCACAGCTTACACTAGACCTATATTATCTTTTGGTCCTTTGAAGTTCCAGAATAATAGGGTTGTTATTAAGCTATGGAAGCTTAGTCACCTTTCCTGGGGTGAATTCTTCCACCTCTCTAAACTTTGCTGTAAATTTACCAAGACCTTGTTAAAACAGAGTATACAGCTGAATAAAGAGTTCATCTCTCTTGGAGAGTAGCAGTGGGGAAATTGTCCACAAGATCATTCTGATCTAGAGATCAGTGTTGCTTTAAATGGTGTCTAGCTGCCTAACTGTACTAGTCTGTTAGGCTGGAATCAGAACCTCTTGCGTTGAACCTTTTGTCCAGGTCTTTGCCTAGACCTGAGTTTTTCAAGCTGCTGTTTGGGTCTGTATGGATGGTTAAACCGTAGCCTTCAGCTTTTTGATTTCCTGTCAGATGCTCCTGGCATTTATCAGGCTAAAAAGTATCTAAAATGTATTTGTGTTTTTTCTTTCCCCTCCCTAGGTACTTGTTGAAAGTTGCTGAGCTCTTTGAGAAACTCAGGGTAAGAGAAGCTTTGGGTGGAAAAAAGAATATCTGAATCTGGATGTTACTGTTTCTTGTTACATACCAACCATCTGATCTTTTCTGCAGAAGGTAGAGAGTAGAGTTTCATCTGATGAAGACTTAAAGCTCTCTGAACTATTGAGATACTACATGCTCAATATAGAAGCTGCTAAGGTAAGAATGGTTTTCTTTTTGAAGATTAGTTTTATTATGGGCATCATGACTCACTTGGGGTATTCTTTGTGCTTTAAGAAGACAGGAAGGTGGACCCTTGTTTTGCCTAAGAAACCTGGCACTCCTAAACCACAGCAGAATATAGAAACTATATATTGGCTAGCTGCAGTCCAGCCCACTTACAGAAGGGCTGTTTAAGATCTTCAGCTGGCTCTTCTTCAGCATGTAGAGAGGAAGAACTCACCAGATTTCTGTAAGCTGGAGCAAACTGAATTTGAGTCTGCAGCAGCATTCTAACCCTTCTGCTGCCTGGGTACATGTGACTCAGTAAAACCAATGATAAATAATTAAAAAACCTGAAGTAAATCACAACTGCCAAAGTATTTTATCATGAATATGTGGGAACATGTGAAGGCTATTGGAGTCTGGACTTCCAGGAGTGGTTTGGTAAATTGATGTGACTACAAAAGCCATGCCAGCACCTCTTTTCTAACCAGCACTTGACTTGGCAAGGAAGTGACGATGCTGAGAAATGGTGTCTAGATATAACCTGGTGGGCCTGTTCATCTAGTGTCATACCCCTAATGTCACGTACCCTGGAACATTTGCTGCAGACTCCCTCTGTGTTGTACTACTCTTTAGATATCAAGACTATACTGCTGCTAGATCAAAAGGGAATTGGCAGTGAGACCTGTACTGCTTCTCATGTCTAGGTTAGTGCAGTGCTTCAGTCAAACTGCCGGATTTCCAGTTAATTAAATGATAGCATATCCATTACTGGAAGCAGACTGAGGGAATTCAGAAGGTGCTGTTACTCCTTAGTGGAGAGGCCCACCTTACAGAAGGGTGAAGGTACTTTAAGGGAAGAAGCAATGCCTACAGTAGTCCTTGGACTTTCTTGACTAAGGCACAAGTGGCTGTTCTGAATACTTGATACTGCAGTGGTGAAAGGCTCCTGTTGCTGTGCTGAGAGCATAGCAGGTTATAATAGCTTGTTAGAAGAAGCAGAATCTGGTGCTGAAGGAAGTGAAACCTCCTGCTGCTGAGGTAGTTGTAACCTCAGTTTCAGAAGTAATCCTCTTAGGGCTTTGATGCACTATTCCTGTCTGCTTTCAGGATCTTCTGTACAGACGTACAAGGGCTCTTGTTGACTATGAAAACTCAAACAAAGCTCTAGATAAAGCCAGACTAAAGAGCAAAGATGTCAGGCTGGCTGAGGCACATCAACAGGATTGTTGTCAGAAGTTTGAAAAGATTTCAGAATCTGCAAAACAAGGTAAAACACTTTGCTGTATTTATGCTGAAGGGAGATCTTAATGCAGTCCAGGTTTCCATCTGACCTTCAACTACAGAAGGCTTCTGAGCACTCCCCCAAAGCAAGTAGTCTGGACATCCCAAGGCAGTATAGATGTCTGTAAAATTAATGGAGCTAAATATTTTTAAGAATGATTGTCTGAAGCAGAGCAATGTCAGTACTACACCAACTTTAATTATAAGCCCCTGTTATTTGCTTTCCAGACTGAACTCTCATCTTCTGCCTGAAGGTAACTACTCAGGCTTCTGATTATCTCAATTTAGAACTGTGCAAACAGGCTTTTGCTCTGTCCCAGTACAGCTGAGTGCTTCATACAGAGTTTTTCTAACACTGGTTCTTAGTAGATGCCTTTAAACGATATAAGATGGAGGAAACATGCTTTCATTGTACACACACTACTCCTTTAATGTTCTTGTTTTTAAAATATTCTGTGGCTTACTTGTGTTTTATTCCAGTTGTCTTCCTACAAAACCTTTCTGTCTTAAGGCAAGCTAGCTGTTTCCTCACCAGGATGTCAGTGTCATGTCATGAATGCATCTTCTGGCTAGAAACAGCAAGACTTAACAAAAGTCTTTTTTTAAGACTTGTTGACTAAAAAAAGCCAACAAACTTTTTTTGTGGTCAAATACTGTAACTATAGCTGCACAACAGAACTCAGGAAACATAAGGGGCATTACTGAAACCTCAGTCACACTTTGTACATCTGTCTTATCTTTGTTTGTTTGTTCTTCTCCACAGAACTGTTGAGCTTCAAACAGAAGAGAATAGCAGCGTTCCGCAAAAACCTAATTGAAATGGCAGAACTGGAAATAAAACACGCAAAGGTGTGTTCTTGTTGGAATTTAACAGGCATAGCTTGAGAGGAGTAGTATGTAACTTGAAGGATTTGCTGGGTTCCCTTTAAAACGAGGAAGTGTAAAATAGAACAGCCAGGCTCTTTAGCTGAGATCTGAAGGGAAAAAAGGAAGTGAAAAGCTGTAGGTGTAGTGCATGTAAAGGACAAATGCTGCCAGTCTTATCTGTCACGTGCAGAAAACCTGTTTTCAACTTGTCACTCATAGGACACCAGCCTATTGCACTGCAAGTGAAACTTTGCAGGTAGCACAAAACAGCTCACCTAACTTCCCATGAGGCAGCCTCATCTGTGGGGTTTGACTCCTGCTTCTAGAGGCAGCCTCATCTGTGGGGTTTGACTCCTGCTTCTAGAGGCAGCTGTTGCCACAAGCGTTGTGAGCGCTGTGAGAGCACATCCTGCAGCTTGTGATCTAGCTGTCAGCCTCTCGCTTGGCTTGTCAGTGAAGGGGGACGCTGGCTTTGTAGCAGACTCTGCCAGGATTTACTGAGCAGGGTTGAAGAGGTTGTGGAGACCACAGCACATACTGCCAGCTTAATCCAGGAAAGTGCACACAGATTAATGGGTCTGCTAATTTAGTGTGGAGAGCAAAGCAAGAAGCCTCAGGAGGAGGTAACTGTGCATCCTCAGCTTCTATTGAAGAAGGAAAGTCAGGGAGTGGGAAATTCGAGTGTCCTGGACTTCCATCACAGGTAGCTACCTCATTGCTGAGCTTGAATGTTACATATGAAAGGCTTAACAATGCTGCTCAGTTTGGCCTACTTTAAAAACTTACTGCTCTGTCTGTTGCCCCTTTCTTTCCCACATGGTGCAGGCCTAGAGGAAGAGGCAGATTGCAGGCTGTATGATCTATCTGGTTTTGATGGTTTACTGCTTGAACGCTTGTCTTTGCAGTATAAGCTCTTTAGCGTTGTTGCAGGCTACAAAATCCTGGGATGGACCTACTAGTTTGGAAGCCACTGAATTGTGGAAAGCAGGATTTAAACTATCAGTCATACTCATCTGAAACTAATTCTCTTCCTTTCCAGAACAATGTCTCTCTCCTGCAAAGCTGTATTGACTTGTTCAAGAACTAAGACGCCTTATTCTGAAAATGTGAAAAAAGCATCAATTGCACTCAATGGCCAGGGGCAACTTATTGGCTTGACTTCATTAGCTTAAAATAAATATTGTCACTGAGATTCTGTTTGACTAATACATAAATATGTCGATAGTGATACATTGACTTTCTTGGTATAAATGAGAGCCAAATTGTGTATGAATTGTTTGGATGTAGCTAACATCCTGTTGGCTGATAACTCAAAATGGGTCACATGTAAGAAATCGGTTTGCTGTTGACTGACTTCATCTAGCAGAAAATGTTTTCTGAGAAGAACTCCTATTTTGCAGGATCATAAAAGTAATCTGTCTCTTCATAGCCCTGATATATTTAAAACTTGCAAGTGGGAGTGACTTATATAAGTATAATAATTTTATAAAGTAAATATCTTAACATTCCACTTCCCAGACAGATTTATACTACAATATATTTTGAATTTCTATAACTGCGTTCAGTATTTGTACACTGGGGCAATACGGCAAATAAAGATGTCTGATACAACAAGCTGTTGTATGGCAAGACTTTGTGTGGGATGTAAAATGACAAATGGGTTTTGGGCACAGACCTATCACAAATTTTACTCATCACCTGGAGCTCTTCATCCAGAGCACTAGAGAAAAATATTTGACTCAGTGGGACTGTTCTTGGAATGGGTGTTGACATGAAATGTGTGGACTTCAGGTCATGTTGGTGTTTGAGTAGCTCTCTTAAACTATAACTTGCTGTATACTGCACACAAAGGAAACCAGGCCTTTCAGAAGCATTGATACATAGAGATGGCTTGGACTCCTTCAGGCTACTTTACAATGCTTCATATTCATCAATCTTTACACCCCCTGCTAGCAACAAGAGGCTGTTTAAAACTTCAGGGCTTCTTGGAAGCACAGCCCTTGCCAGTCTTCTAAAGATAAACCTCTTTAAACTTAGTGTGGCCAACTGGGTGTATGCTGCCGTAGCTGAGGGAACTCGGCCTGTAAACCTCAGGGTCATCTTTCTACAGGCTGGCTGTCATTTGACAATGTGGATATGGGTCAGTGAGCCATACCATTCTAAAGTCAGCTTCTAAAAGACGAGTGTCTGAGCATTGATTAGTTTCTTGTGACTAAACACAAGACATTTCTCCCTCTTCTCTGCCCTGGTGAGGCTGCATCTGGAATACTGTGTCCAGTTCTGGGTCGTCCAGTTCTGGGTCCCCCAGTTCAAGAGAGATAGGGAACTTCTGGAGAGAGTCTATTGGAGGGCTACAAAGATGATGAAGAGACTGGAGCACCTCTCTTAGGAGGAAAGGCAGACACCTGGGTCTGTTTAGCCTGGAGAAGAGAAGACTGAGAGTGGAACTTATCAATGTTTATAAATATCTAGAGGGTGGGTGTCAAGAGGATGGGGCCAGACTCTTTTCAGTGGTGATCAGTGATAGGACAAGAGGCAATGGGCACAAACTGGAACACAGGAGGTTCCACTTAAACATGAGGAAAAATTTCTTTACTGTGAGGGTGCCAGAGCTCTGGAACAGGCTGCCCAGAGAGGTTGTGGAGTGTCCTTCTCTGGAGATGTTCAAACCTACCTGGACATGATCCTGTGCAACCTGCTCTAGATGTGCCTCCTCGTGAGGGTTGGACTAGATGAAATCCAGAGGTCCCTTCCAACCCCCACCATTCTGTGATAAACTTATAATCATGCTCAATCAGATTATGTGGCTCTGCTCTAGGCAGACTGCCTGAAGCAGCTTCAACCAGACAAACTCTGAGTGTAGCAGTTATCTAAGTGGATTGCTCAGTGGCAGTTATCTAAGGATTGCTCAATAGTTTACTTTTCTGTGACCTATTGCTTTTTCTTTTTGGTACCCCATGAAAACTGTGCAGCTCTTCCCAGCCATACCAACCCGCAGCAGTCTTGCTGAAAAATGTCTGAATTCTGTCTCCTTTTTCCTTTGTTTGACAGGAACATTTTCAACTTGTGGTTGATTAAGGTTTCTGGAGTTCATGCTCAGGTTCTGCCCCAATAGCTCAGTTCCAGCAGCAGCCGCATAAGTATGTTTCTTGTGGATATATGGCCTCTATATAGAAGAGAGCTGATAGCATTGCTGTCATAAATTCCTAGCCAGTTGTCCAAGCTGGACAATACATGGTGGTAAAACTTTAGCTTTTCCTAAAAATGCAGACTGTACCTCTTGATCTCCCTTACCCCTGGCTGCTTCATCTTAGGCTCTGCTGGCGTGCCAGCTGTGCCAGGAGGAACAGCTCCTAGTGTGCTGTGGCTCTTAGGAGCAATGGTTGCTTTGGAGAAATAGCATCTTGCTTATGCTGTTTTACAGTGAAACACTGTTACATGCTGGGTCTTTCTGAACCTTCCTCCAGTAGCTGGGTGGTCTTTGTGGATCAAAGTCAGTAGCCAGGAACTTGCAGTCTATACCTAACTGCCTTTGGGCTATGTCTGAAGAAGTTGAGCTCTGACTATGTTTATCTGAAGATACTTCCACTCAGTTCAAAGCCATGTCTTCTTTTCCCCAGGGAAAGGCTGCAGCTAGTATCAACATGGCAAACACCACTTTGTGTCCCTACTCCAGAAGCTGTCGAGACTATTCTGGGCTTCATGCACTGCTGGTAACAGTGTGCTTGAAGCTTTAAGTGGGACATCCCTTTTTTTTTTTTTGTTTAATATTCTTTTAGAGTTTTTCCATGAGATATTTCCTCTTGTGTGGTTTGCACTCTAAATTCTTGACATAGTTTGACTCGGATTAAGGTATTAATCTGATCAGATTAAAAGCATGCAAAAGACTTTGAGTGGATGTGATCATAGCTTCATACTGATGCAGTTACTGTAGTTATAGTTAATTTACAATAGCTGCAAGAAATGGTAGCTATAAAGCAGTCTCTGCCAAAAACACCGTTGCTCTGAAGGAAGCTGTTTTGTGTCAGCTATGCCAGTAGAGTGCATTGCAGTCAGCTTCAACGTCTGAAATGTGTTGACTCGGAAAGTATTAGTCACAGCACAGATCACATTCCTGGAGGCCAGTGGGTGGCAGGCTGGGACAGCTACTGGTAACTAATGGCACAACGTTTACCCTCAGACTGAGCTGCGGTGAAGTATTGGAAAGGCTGCTGGGTGCCCCAGTTTCTTACCTGGCAGCTGGATGTATGTTGATTTATAAGAGAAATTAGCTGCATATGTGAGCAGTCTGCTTGTAAGGAAGGACAGAAATCTTTAACTGATGTAATATGACTGGACCCTGACTTTCTTTGTAGCAGGGCCTTTAATAAAGCCTTAGCAGAACAAAGATCAGCACAGGCAAGTCAGTGTGATAAGGCAGGTTATCATCAGTGTGAAAATAAGTTTTTAGCAATATTGCTGATAATTTAAGAAGTTGGTTGGGGGGGATGAGAGCAGAGTTGCATAGATGTCTCAAACAAGGATTGACTCTAGTGTACCTGTCATGATCACATCTGTAAAGCAGTTTACAAGCTTACTGCTCTGGTTTATGGATTGCAAATTAATTGGAGAACAGGCACAAGCCTTGTCACTGTGATGGTAACTGTGGTATGTGGCTTTTCACATCAGATGTCAGTTCCTGTCTATTTGAATGAGGTCAGAGGTAAAAACTAATGTTTGGTCAAGTTTACTAAGGTTTGTTAGACATCCATCTCTAGTATTGTTGATGAAGGCAGGTGCTGCTACTACCTGTAGGTAAGCATGCCACTGGCCTGTAGCACAACTGCTTAGGTTAGTTAGTCTCCTTCCAGCCATGTTCCCTCCAAGAGTTTAAATAGCAGGTCTCTCCTAATCCAGCTTGCCTTGCCTGAAATGGACTGGGGGTTCTCTTAGTAGCAGCTCAGCAGGTACAAATCTCTAGCCTGGAGTCAAGGACAGATTCTCTTAACACAGTTGGAAGCAGAGGTGCATCCCTTTGTACATTGGTGTTGTGCTTGTGGCCTGTGTCACAGGAGATGGTATAGAGAAATTGCCCTCCAAGGGAGGATGTTTCTGCTGACGTGCAGCTGCTGGGCTGCATAGGGTGTTACAGGATACAGTGCCTTCTCCACATGGTAAGTTTGGAGTCTAGCTTTTTCTTTTCCATTTTGGGGAAGAGCAGATGTTTTTCATCCTCTCAACAGAAGCATGAATCTTGAGGAACCCAGTTGTGTGCTCAGCATTAGTGAGTTAGGAAGTGATTCATGGCCTTGGTCAGCAGCAGTGCGTCTCTGCTTACAGAGAAGCAATGATGACTGTTGGGATGGTGCAGGCAAGGTGGGTTAGAACCAAGTCCTTAGGTGCTGCAGTTATCTGGCTGTTTCCAGCTGAGCTAACACTTAAGATGAGTACAGAGCAGTGGATCTGGATCACGGTGCAAACCCAGAAGAGACTAGCAGCAGGACAGCCGGATGTAGAAGGCTGTAGTCTTGGCGTGGTGTTTGCAGTAGGTAAGGCTTAGTAAAATGGGAGCTTCTTTGGGGTGGGTGAAACAGGTGGCAATTGTACTTAAGGAGCTGGCAGTATCTGGATGTTGGAAAACTGCAGATGGGAACCAACTTGGTAGCATAAGAGAGGCTCATAAATGTGTCCTGTTGCACAAGATTGTGATTCCAGGTGGTGTAATAAAACAAGGTTTTGTTTCCATAGAAAGGGAATGATTCAGGGTGAAGTGTACTTCAAGAAAGAGCTGGTTTGCCCTGGTTTATGCAAGTACTCATGGTTCTAGGAAGACACATCACTGATGCTAAGGCTGGTAAACCAAGCAGAGAACTATTCCCGTGCCTTTTGCAGACAGAAAGCCTGGAAGCGCTGTGAGCATGGCCTCTTTTCATGCTAGTTGTTGCTGGGTCGGTGCTTCCCACAGTGGCTTTGCAGCTATGACTGGCCTCACAAGCCTGAGAAATTTTGCTAAACACCCTGGCCTGGCTGGGGGTAAAAATTCAGCTGCAGTCTGACTTATCTTGGAGTGTTTACTGATGGGGTTTTCTTTAATTATAGATTCATTGTGACTAGGTTGTGGGGTGGGGTTTTTTTGTTTGTTTTGTTTTTTAACATGCTCACAACTTACTCAGCTCTTCTCCATTCCATTCTGTTTCTTCTTGACTGCACACTCTGTAGGGGAGCTCTGATCTGAGGCCCTGACCTCTAGCAGTTTTGTAGCTTTGTGCTACACTCCTGATAGCAGCAAATGTGAATTTCTCAAAACATGCATCTGGGAAGGTTTTCTCGGCAGGTATTAATAGTTTTTGGCATTTGCAGTCTCTCCCAAAAGATTGGGAGGAGCCACTTGTTTACGCTGTGAAGCAAATAGCTCTGCAGAGTTCCCATTCTTGCATGTAGCTTTCAGTATTTTCTTGCTGCTGTGTCTGAGAGCTCAGTTATGAGTTATTTCAGCTTGTGCTCTTAAGAAACACCTGGGTTATGGCTTGGTGACAGTGGAAAATCTGAAGTGGATTTGAAATCTGTCTGTTTGCAGCTCACTGGTCACCAGTGAGCTGCATACAGGCACTGGTGATCCATTTTAATCCCTCAGATTGTTGCCTGGCTCCAACTTTGGACCTGCAGCTCCCTGTTTTCTGAAAATTGTGGTTCCTATGCTATCAAGATGCTATCCAGTGGCCAAGCTCTGGTGTGGGCTCAGCCTTGCTTTTTGTTTACTTTTTATATTATGAAGCCAATGAGCAGGCCTAGCTGAGATCAGAGTCCAACTCAGCTGGGTTTTTGTGCTTGCCTACTAAAAATAACCTCTGCTAGGACTGCTTTCTAACTTGAACAGACAAGCAAGAACAATGCCTGCTTTACAGGGGAGGGGATTCAGGTAGAGTGCGGAAAAGGTGACTTGCCTGTTGGTCCACAGGGAATTTTTGGAACAAGAAATTTAACTTGTCTCTGAAATTCCACTCCAGAGCTCCTGCTGTCTTAATCCACTGCTGTTGGAAGTGGTCAAACGAGTGTTTGTGATTTCAGTTTGGTTGTCCCTTGGCTGCAGTTTACTGCTCTACTGCAGAGAAGTGGTAACTGCTAGTGTGACTGTTCTGCCTGTACTCCAATGCCGGGAAAGGTGTTGGTTTAAATGACTTCTCGTGCTCTCTTCTGTGGGTCTGTTTTACTTGGCAGTGGAATTGCAAAGTCACTTTCTGCAAGAAAGGATGGTGGAGTCCTGGGCAGGTGGAAGTGCGTTGTGAGTGCGTCTCTGCTGACGCTTGAGCTTCTTGTCAGCACTCAAAGGTAGAGTGCAGTGGGTGGATCCTGGGCACTTACTACTTGCAGCACCTTAACTTCTTCTAGGTAGGGCTGTAGAAGTCTTCCCCATCAGTTAAGGAATTCTCATTCCCTGTTTCTTGTGTTTAATGTTGCTTTGCTGTTACTTAAAAACTTTCCTAAGCCTGTTTGGTGTAGGAAAATGCCTCTGAGAATCTGATTCACTGGGTAAAGGGTAAAAAGAAGTTTAAGGTTCCTGTTTAATGCTAGCCTACTACCTGCTTCGGAAACTCTGTATTGCTTTATTGTGTCTGGTTTAGTTCGGATCAAGTTTGTTCTGCTCCTTCTCTGGGGGAGTTTAAAAGAAAAAAAACAACAAAAACAAACAAACTGGCTCAATAAAGCAGTCCAGGTTTAGACTATACCAGTGGCTCAGCCCAAAAATATACCTCAGGTTTGGTATAATTTAGTCAGGGGCTTCCAGCTATTTCTTGAGCTGTTCCTCCTTGAAGGCCTTGCTAAACAAAACCTCTTTAGGCCTAAGAGGTTAATGAGCAGGTTAGCAGAGATATTCTAGTAAAGTTAACTTAAAATCATAGAATCATAGAATGGTTTGGGTTGGAAGGGACCTTAAAGATCATCTAGTTCCAA
>NW_010315955.1:24001-27965 GCF_000700745.2 Antrostomus carolinensis
AAACCCATTTCCCCTGGTTCTGTCATTAACTGCCCTTATGAAAAGTCCCTCCCCAGCCTTCCTGTAGCCCCTTCAGGTACTGGAAGGCCACTATAAGGTTTCCCCAGAGCCTTCTCTTTTCCAGGCTGAACAGCCCCAACTCTCAGTCTGTCCTCGTAGGAGAGGTGCTCCAGCCCTCAGATCATCCTCGTGGCCTCCTCTGGACTTGTCCTAGCTGGTCCGTGTCTTTCTTGTGTTGGGGGCTCCAGAACTGGACACAGCACTCCAGGTGGGGCCTTACGAGAGCAGAGTAGAGGGGGAGAATCACCTCCCTCGACCTGCTGGCCACGCTAATCTTGATGCAGCCCAGGATATGGTTGGCCTTCTGGGCTGCAAGCGCACATTGCCGGCTCAAATTTGTCTCGAATTTAACTTGTCCAGTTAAATTTGAGACAGGGACAGATGTAGTTTTATCATGAGGTTGCTGCCACTGAAAGGGGATGGCCTCACTTCCCCTCCTGTTTTGTTCCTGTTGCATCCCTTGAGCAGGTCCTGATGTTCACATGGCCTTGTGCCAAGCTGATGTAACTCACTAAAATGGCATGAGATGGGCCAAAATGGAGATGGGCCAAAACAAAGGCGGGCTTTTTGCCAAGTCAGTGCACTGAATCTGTGTTCCTGGAGCAGAGAAGCACGCAGGCCTGTGCAAGGGCGACTCAGAGGTGATGGAGAGGGGAGACCTTGCTGGGGAGGCTTAGCTGAGCTCAGCTGTGTTTTTAAACTCCCTTTCAGGAGGGAGTGGCAGTTTTTACTTCTAAACCTGCAGCAGGAAGACCTGGGCCATCTCAATCCAGGGCTGTTTGCATGATGGGGAGCACCTTTGAATTGGGAAGTGTTACTTGTTAGAAAAAACTTGTCCTTTTGAAGGTGCATAGACAGCTCTTGCTAGGAGGTAGTGGTGGTTGGTGCCTTCTTCAGAAAGATTTCCATCACAACTGCTTGAGAAACTAATAACTCCCCTTGCGTGGGCAGTGCAGCGCTGGAGATTTACCCCCACTCACCAACCTTTACAGGAGGGCAGTGGAGTGGTTTTGGGCCATAGGTATGGAAAACATCAACAAGTTGAAGCCCTGAGCTAAGAGGCAGTGCCACTTTAAAATTTTTCATTCTGCTGTGGAGATTATTGGCACAGGCTCCTTCAGTAAAGGCAAGGTTGTTGCCATGGAGGACAGGAAATCCCTCGTCTGCACAGAGAAGGAAAACATTGGAAACTGTCCTACTGTAAAGCACAGCTGCCTCTGTGCTGGGAGAGGGGTGCTTGCTCCTACGGGGTGTTTTCCAAAGGTCTTGGTTTTTGTCTGCAAGTCTTCGCACATGTTTGTTCTGTTTCTTAGTGGGCTGCTTGAGCATTTGAAGAAGAGCTGGACAAAGGAAGTGGGAGCAGCTGGTTAGGACTAGTTTTAAGTGCCCTGATTAATGTGAGAAGCAGGAGGGATTTTTGCTTGGGAGTAAGATACTTTGCAAATTTACAGTATCTGCCTCTCCTTTTAACTCTGCATCTCCTCTTATTCCTGTTTCCCCCTACTGTTTGCACAGGAAGGTCTCTGCCTTTTCTCCCCTTGGACCTCTTAGAGCAAGAGGCATCTCTGCTGTGGTGGGTCTGTGTTCTCTACCTGACAATCTGAGATGTATCCTGGCTGTTATTGCTGGAGGTGGGAACTGCAGTTTGGGCTGTACGTGCAGCTCTAGCAGCTGGTCTTCTGTTCCTGCCAATACCTAGATACTTAGAACTGACGTATGCTTATGACATGAGGAAGAGGTGAGATTTGAGGAAGATCTTTCAGGACGTGTTGGCACCATCTTTCCACTGCAGGCTCTGCAAGCAGACTCAGTTCCCTGAAGAGCTGAGACCAGACAAGCCTGTGGTGGGTTAATTGGCTTTGTCAAGCCATCGCTGTTAACATCATCAAGTTGTATAAAGGTTGAGCTGCTTGCTTGGTGTCAGGCATGGATACCTAACCATCACCAGTAGTTGTCCTTCTTCCCTGTGGTCTACTTCAGAGGCCAGATGAGCAGATTAGCACAAATGGTTATTGATCACCTGTAAATGGACCGCTGGATCGAGACTTTCCCTTCCTCCAGAGACAGGTTTGCCAGTTGTCTACTTCAGGTCTGGTTCTGTCCCATTGCTCTCCTGTCTGTCCATACTGTTGAAGTCCTGAGTTGTGTTAGGTGCTGAACAGAAACAGAGAAAGCCATGTTCATCTTGGTGAGCTTTAACATTGCTTGGCAATGTTTTCTGGGACAGTTTTTTGTGTTGACACTCATGAAGCTGAGCTTGCTGTTTCAAGGCTCCAGAGGATAAGCCTGCATGGAGACCATGGTGTTATGGGGGGTATCCTGACTGGAAAGAAAAGGGAGTTGTGCTCTTCAGCTTCTCATTGTACACCAGTTGTTGTTGCTTTTAACATGGTGTGGTACTTCCTTTATGTTTGTGGGCTGTGTTGTTCCTAATGCTGTATGCTGTGAAATCAGCAGCAAGGCCTCTGGGGATACATCTTGGGAGTTGCTCATTGGGATGAGGTGGGTGGATTTGACACACCTTTGGCACCCAGTGTGATAGGAAGAGCATCAAAATCCCAGGGCTCTGGTTGTGGGGGTTAAACTCTAGATCCTCCCTGAGGCTACTCCAGGATTTCCCTGGCAGCTGTTCCTGGACTTGCCACAGCTCAGCTTGTATGCAGTGCAGAATGATGCAATCCTACTTCAAACAACCCTCTTGCACTGTTTCTTTTCATGTTGGGAGAGTGTCTTCTAATGTAACTTGACGTTGTAGCGATGACTTGCATGAACACAAGGCTGATTTACACCGACAGGGCTCTCTGGCTGTGTTTGCCTATCCCTGAATACAGTGGGTTTTGACGTCTGTCTGGAGCCAACGTGCAGCGACCTGATTCACATCTTCCTTTTATGACTGACCACAGAGCACCACCTCCTCCTTCCCATACCAGCCCCTCCCCAGGTATATTTACACAAGTCAAGTCCCACCCTCGGTGCTGCTTTATTTTCCCATCAGTAGCTGATGGTGTATGTCTTGGATGTCTTCACTTTGACATGATGTCGTTCCTCTGCCCTGATGTGAGACTGGCCTTTTTAGGCTTTGCAGAAAGCCTGCTTCTACCCTGGGGCTGGTGTTCTGGCTCTGGACTGGCACCATTTGGCCCATTGGCGTAAAGCCTGGCTGGTTCCTCATGGTGTTTCTACTTGTACAGCCTGTAAAACACGCAAGGTGACACGGAAACCAGTCACTGATGTCAACAAGACAATGTGAAAAGGAGAGACCCTGCATGTCCCTTGTGTGTGTGCAAAGGCAGAAACAAAAGGAAGGAACCAAAGGCAATAAATGAAAACAGAGATGGTCTCACTGATCTTCAATTTGGTTGTCAGTGACAACCGTTCTGGCCACTGTGTGCAGCAGGGAGTCTGTCTTTTATTTTCTGGAGGGACCAGGCCATCCTTTTGTCAAAAGAAGAGGCTCAGGAACATGGCTCGGGAGAGTGAATGAATAATCTCTCACATTAGACCCCCAGGACAGTCTCTCCTTCCTCTGTGGCAAGGATTGGCAAAAAGGACAGCCAGAGTTTGGTCTCCTGCAGGAGGAAGGAGGGAGGCAATGCCCATGGAGCCAAAGCTCCAAAAAAAAGGACTGGTGGATATCTGTCTGCTCATCTTTTGCATTATGGATGCACACACCTATGAGCATTCCTTTGTCAGACCCTTCAAGGGGCTCTGGAGAGGGTGACTTAAAAAAAAATCACAGAATCACAGAATATTAGGGATTGCAAGGGACCTCAAAAGATCATCTAGTCCAATCCCCTTGCCGGAGCAGGAACCTAAATGAGATCACACAGGAAGGCGTCCAGGCAGGTTTTGAATGTCTCCAGAGAAGGAGACTCCACCACCTCCCTGGGCAGCGTGCTCCAGT
>NW_010315955.1:28232-33813 GCF_000700745.2 Antrostomus carolinensis
AGTTCCCTGTCCTTCTTGAACTGTGGGGCCCAGAACTGGACACAATATTCCAGATGCGGCCTCACCAGGGCAGAGTAGAGGGGGAAATCTTTTGTCCTGCGTTATAGCAAGTGCAAAATGTAACGTGGCACCTGGATGCTGTGTGCGGCTCAGCCTCGGGCAGAGAGGAAGAGGGGAAAATGCGACATTTATTTGCTGTCCTTGGACCAACATGTGATGTTTGCCTGCTTGAGTGGAATTGCAAGCTGGAGGATGTGCGCTGAAGGAAGAAAGATGATGCTTGGCTGCAAAACTTTAGGCAGGGTAATTTAGTCCACAGAAGCTAGTTAATCACAGAAGCTGTGTGATGCGTGAGTGCACGAGCCTTCAACCACCAAAGCTTCCTCGGTGTGCACGACAACCAGAGGGAGGTAGGACACAAACAGGGAGTCCTCTGTGGGAGACAAACGTCCCTGTGTCTCAATGGAGAAATTCTGCAAATGAACCACCTGGTTCTTTTTGGTTATGGAGGAGCTAAAAAGGAGCAAGGACACTGGGAGGACAGGCGCCCTGACTGATAGCTGGTGAGAGATGGATTGCTCTGGTGACAGATGGAGGTGGTGACAGTTTCCTCCTCTCTTTCCTCCCCAGCTTTGCCCATGGCAGGAAGGATGTAGGAATCACGTTATCACATGTTACCATCGTGCTATTGAACCTTCCTGCTTGCTGCTCAGTAGCCCGCTGTAAGGTGGGTTGTGCAGATAAGAAGGAGCCTGAAGCGTGGGTTTGGGGAACAGGTGAAGCAGATCAGCCTGTTTATCCTCTTCTGCTCTGTAAGAGGCAAGGTGGAGCAATGGGTCTGGGGTCTTCTGGCAGCTCCCCCATGGGCTGGACAGGTAGAGCACTTCTGGGAACACTGCAGGGTGTATGAAAAGGGATCAGTTCTTTCAAAAGCATAACAGAGAGAGGGAAACGGGAGCATTGAGGGAACCCCGTGCCCTCTGTCTGCCCCGATGTGCCTGTGTGTGCATACCCTGTGCCTACCAAAGCCACCAGGTAAGGCAGTCCTGCAAGGAGATGTGTTTGCTGAGTGAGTGACTGAGCTCTGTGCTGAACAATCCTTATTGAACAGGCTGTTGTGCAGCTCTGCAGAGGTGTAACAAAGCAGGCAGGATAGAGGTAGGCAGGTGGCTGCCCACCATGTGGGTGCAGAGAGGGGGCCAACATGTCAGGATGTGATATTGGGGTGCTGGTTCCTCACAAATTTGGCTACCCCCCTGGTTTCAGTGCTCCCCAGCAGCATAGTAATGTGACTTTTCAGTGCTGAGAGCTGGTTTTGCTTGCTGTCCCAAGGGGATGAGGAAGGTGCTATGATGGATAGACACACTGATAGGCAGGCAAAGGTTGTCTGAGCTACTTTGCCTGGGGGGTGCAGTGAGGAATTAGCCAACCAGTCACTGCCCTGGGCAGATCAGTGGGTTTGCAAGCAGGTTGAAACCTGCTGAGCTCTATATAAGTGACATTTTCTGTCCCTGTAACCTCAGCCGGGATGTATTGCATAGCATGGATATGTCATGACTACACTGGCTTTACAAAAAGTTCTTTTTCTCTCTGCCATCTCCACTGCAAGCTGCTGAAGACAGGCAATGGCCTTTACCAGAGTTTGTGTAACACCTTGTGCAGAGGAGTCCTGATCCCAGCTCTGAGCGATCGCCCTGCGTGCTTCTCAAGCCCTGTGAGCCTTTGGGGCTCTTTGCTCTGCAGGGCTCTGTAGCCAGATACATGCTGAGTGGTGGAGAAAGGAGGAGGCTCTGCCAGGGTTCCAGCTGCCTGCAGACAGTCTCTGTGCTAGTTACAGGATAGACTTCTGCAGAGCTGGGCCAGAGAAAACAGGTTTATCCCCTTGGCCTGGAATTGCAGGGATGCTTAAAGGAGAAGAGTTGCAGTGCTGCAGTGAATGAGGACAGGTTGAAGGGGGAGAAAAATGGGAGAGAGGGACAGCTAGCACTGCCCACTACATTGGAATAAATCAAAGATCTCCTGGCTGCAGGAATAATGTGCCTTAAGCTCTCACATCAAAGCACATAGAGGTGGATGTCTCCATATCTTCAGCCTGGAGAAGAGGAAGCTCCGGGGGGACCTTATAGCAGCCTTCCAGTACCTGAAAGGTGCCTGTAAGAAAGCTGGGGAAGGACTGTTCACAAGGGCATGTAGCAATAGGACGAGGGGTAATGGTTTTAAACTAGAAAAGGGCAAATTTAGTTTGGATATTAGGAAAGTTTTTCAATACGAGGGTGATAGATCATTGGAACAGGTTGCCCAGAGAGGTAGTGGAGGCCCTGTCCCTGGAGATATTCAAGGTCAGGCTTGATGGGGCCCTGAGCAACCGGCTGTAGTGAAGATGTCCCTGCTCACTGCAGGGGGGTTGGAACTAGATGACCTTTGAGGGTCCCTTCCAACCCAATACATTCTGTGATAACCATGACCTTCCTGTTTGCTGATGAGGAGTGTACATGTGCCAGCCACTCTGTGCCTGTATGGAGCATGAACTCGAGTTGCTTGGTGGGAGGAGAGAGTAAAGAAAAGCTTTGTTCTGCCCTGAACCTCCCCACGGGCTTTACCGTAGCCTGTATCCATCCCTGCCTGGCTGCTTGGTTAGGCCTCCTGTGCCTCCCTGCTGGGCTGTGCAGGATGTATCTCACCATATGGTTTTTGTTGCCTTGAATGAGTGAGGCCAGAAATCTGATATGTGAAAGCAATATCACGGCTGATTTCCTGGGGCTGGTAAGGACAGGAATTGGAAAAATAACTTGGCACGTTTCAGTGAGGTGGTGCTTGAGCGTAGCACTAGGCTGGGGAATGAAAAGCAGAAAGTGGAGGGTGATCAGCTGTGACAAGGACACTGCAGCAGGTAGAAGAGTTTCTTTCTAACATGCATGTTTCCATATTACAAGGTCCTGGTGTAAATTTGTGAGGAATAAGCTCCTTTGCTGAGGCAAAGTTGGGTGAAATTCTCTCTGTTAAGCATCAAAGGCAGGCTCTGCTTCCCTGGCCAACGTTCCCCTCGTCACCACAACTTTCTTTCCAGCCTCGGAAAAAGGAGGAACCCCAGGAAACTAGCCTGAGGCTTTGGATCGCTGGAAAGGTCAGATCAAAAAGGAATTCACGATTGAGCCTGCAAAAACTAGAATGGAAGAGAGTCCACCTGACCCAGGGTTCTTGTCCTTAGGTCTCAAGTGGAGAAATGAGCATGTGGGGGGCTACAATGCCACAAGGAAGTTGAAGGTATGCAGGAGTGTTTTGTGGCTGGGGTTGGCCAAGCCTGTATGTTATTAAATCACCTCCAGAGCAGGGTAGCCATGTCCATGCTGCCTGCTAGAAGTGCTGTCTGGCCCACACGGTCTCCCAAATCTGGGATATGAATGAAGCTACTTGACGGGGGCTGAAACCACATCAAGGACCATCCTAATGGTTACAGTTCCACTTCCCAGCAATGTTCTCTGGTATGTTTAAAGATATTATTCTTAGGATATAGAAACTGTCTCCCTTTCCTCTGCTTTGTCCTCACTGGGGACTTGCTGGACAAAGAAGAGACTGAACATATCTAAAGGAGAGTGTTTTATGCATTTGGCGTTCTCTGGGAGGTGGTGGTAGGGTTGCTCATCTCTCCTGTAGTGATGCCAGCCTTTCCTGCACCGATGCCTGGTGTGCTGGAGAACCTTGTGTATCTAATCAGGGTCTACAATTGCTTAGCAGGTTAATGGGATTGCTTCCCTACCCTCGGCTGTGTCCAGATCAGCATCTCCACTTTAAACCAAATGCTTTGCTGCCGACTCTGGGATTTGCTGGGTCTGTCTCTGAAGAGGGCACATGCCACGGGCACCCTGGCAGCTGCGTTTGCTGCTCAGCAGCACCCGCAAGCACAATGTCTGGCAAAGCTCCCACCTTCGCCTTGTCTGTAAATATTTGTATCCTTCCCTCGTCCATCAGCAGCCTGGTATTTGCACAGGGAGAAGGTAACAGATGTTTGAAGAATTAATTTTCTGTGTGGCCTGTTTGCAGGAGATGTGTAGGAAGGCTTCTTGGGGGGACTGCCGCGTAGCAAAGCAGAGGAAGTGGCAGCGTTTCCTTCTGCTGTGTAACACTGCCAAGGAGCGTGGTCACAGCAGCATTCATCTGGAGATGGATGGGGCACCGAGCTTAGCTAGCAACTGCCCACAAAGCAAGAGGTGCTTTTGGCTTGCAGCACTGGTGTTTGTAGGCTGCTCTGAAGAACAGGGCTCCTGGTAAACTAACGACGTGTCTAATCTCTCATCTTTTAATGCTTTCCTGAGTTAAACAGTTCCAGTGGTTACAGATTTACTGCTGCTTTTTTCTAAGACTCACCTGGGTCTGCATTAGCCTGACTGCCCAGCAGAAGGAGAGGTGGGCAGGCATCCTTCAGTTTCAAACTAGTTTTGTCCAAAGACTGCAAGGTAGATGCTCCCTTAAAGTGCATGTTACATTTGAAGGCACTCCTGTAGAGCCACAACCCCTCTGGGACCTGCAGCATACCCCTTTCCCTTCTACTCCCAGTGCAATGGGCACATTTCTGCTGCATGGAGCAAAGGGAAGTGGTGGGGCTCTGATTTGAGGTTCCCTCTGGGGTCTCAGCAACCTTAAATTCCTTGGGCACCTTGCTCAGCAGTCCCTGCGTGAATACTACCCTCCCCTCTGTCATGTGTGTGGATTCATCGATGCCACTTTGTTTCCACAGTATGAGGAATGTCACCCATGTGATTTCAGTAGCTGCACAGTGGGCTGGACCAGGGATCTGCTTTGTCTTAAGGCCTCTTCCCTCCTGATGCGTCTTCTAACCTGTCTCAAAAAATCCCAGGCAAACCTCGCTCTACCATACCAAGAAATATCTCATGGCTTTCAAACTGTGATGGTCTCCTGATCCCGCTGTCAGAGTGCTAAAAGGGAGAAAGATGGGGAGATGAGCCAAGCACAGAGAAAGTAATTAGATTAACTTCATCTCTAAAATGCCGCCATCACTGTAGCAGTGGTAACATGCGCTTTAAGGGCATGTCTACATTGCAGTCTTTGGACAAAGATGGTTTGAAACAGAGTGGTGCATGGACTGATCCTACAGCCCTTGGAGCACGTTATCAGCCACAGAGCTCACCAGTGAGTGAGATGGCTGCTCCGGTGCTGACCTTGCAGGGACCACTCCGTTACCGTATTCCTGCTTGTGTCCCTGGGTGTTAATGGACCACTAACTTCTGCCAGTGTCTGCTAGACAAACTTTTCATTCCCAGCCTTTTTCCTGATGCTGTTCAGGAATACCCAGCTATTCCCTGCGCAAACAAAAGACACTTTTTGGAGAACATTTGCCAAATCTTTCTCCTTGCAGCAATACAGGCTTAAGCAATGCTGCCTGTTCCTGCCTCCTTCTTTATCCACAACACCAGTTTGTGGGGTCAGGAGTGAAAGGGAGCAGGGAACTGACCCAGGCTAAAAATAACCCAGCAAAACTCATGGCTTAGGTGTTGCTGCTGGCACTGCTTGTGAAACTGTGGCCATGGTCAGAGAAGTTAGATGGACTTTCTGAGAACCGCTC
>NW_010315955.1:33823-44432 GCF_000700745.2 Antrostomus carolinensis
TCTAGATTATCAGGTGCAGGCACGTTTTGTCTGAAAAACTACGAGACCGGTATCAGAGAGGGGTTTTGAGAAATGGGCTGCTGCCTCTGCTGGTATGCCAGCTCTTGAAGTTAATAACAGCGTATTTTGGAGGAAGAAAGCTCCAAACCCTCAATCACACCCGGAATTGGCCAAAATGAGAATGAATGATGCACCAGCCCGAGTCCAATGTAATTCCATTTTCTGATTGACATGTTGGGGAAGTGTTTGTGCCTTGTTAGAGGGGTGTAACACTGGCATGGGGTCAGAAACTCTTTATTTTAACCTAGTGAAAGGGGAGGGAGCAGCAGAAGAGGATCAGCCAGCGTTAGCCCCCGAAGAGGCAGCAGGCAGCTGGTGTTTTTACTGGTAAGTTCCTTCCCTCTCTCCACTTACGTGTTTTCACACTGTGTATTCCCACTTCCTGAGGAAGTGCTCATTCTTTTGACTGTAATGGCAGTTTTATTAATGGCTTTGCTGGATTGCAAGGAGGGGTACTGGTCCTTCAGAAATGGGCTGTCACTCTTCTGGCTCAGGACAGCTGACAGCTCTATC
The DNA here is from genome assembly GCF_000700745.2 of Antrostomus carolinensis. NCBI lineage: Eukaryota > Metazoa > Chordata > Aves > Caprimulgiformes > Caprimulgidae > Antrostomus > Antrostomus carolinensis. Next base: position 34,397 of record NW_010315955.1, read on the forward strand.
CCAGCAAGTCTGGCCTCACCCGCATGGCCACGCTCTGCCCACATCTCTCCTGTCTGTCTCAGGGCAATGGAGGGAAATTTTTAATTTTTTTTTTCTTTATTCTCCCCATTTCTCCCCTTCTTTATAGGTTCAACCTGGGGGAACCTGAGTAGGGAACTGGCTCTTCTCCCTTACCCCAGTGTGGGAAAGGACAGACTGGCCTGTGTGCAGAAGGTCTGTTTTGCATGTCCTAAATGAAACGAGGCCAGTTTTTGTCTCGAGCCTGGTGGCACCTGTGGCTCAGTTCATAGCCCAGTGAAGAGGAGCAATGCTCTCCAGACACAGCTGGGCCATGGCTGGAGATGGTGCACGCAGCAGGCTGCTAAGTGGGGTGGTACATATGCCACTGCCCCAGGTCTGGCTCCCTCAACCACCCCAGCACCAGGGCAGTAAAACCTGCTCACAAGAAGGGCTGTAGCCTTTATCTGATTTAAGGAAATGGTGATTATGGCCACAACAGCACTGTGCAGGGCTCAGAGGGGGTCTTGCCTGCTGTAACGTGGCACAGCGAAGCTACAGCTCTACCTTGATCAGAGTTTGGTCCCCAGCCTCACTTTATTTAGGATCAAAGGAAGTATGGAAACCCCTAGGAAGAGCTGGAAGTGCTATTACCATTCTCTAGCAGGTGGTTCTCTTCCAGAGGAGATCCCAGAGTATGCTGGAGGCAGTCATCTTTCGTGGAATCATAGAATGGTCTGGGTTGGAAGGGACCTAAAAGATCATCTAGTTCCAACTCCCCTGCTTGTGGACAGGGTTGCTAGCCACTAGATCAGGCTGCCCAGGGTCCCATCCAACCTGGCCTTGCATGCCTCCAGGGAGGGGGCATGCACAACTTCTCTGAGTAACCTGCTCCAGTGCTTTCTTCCTCTTGTTCTCCAGTAGGAAAACATGATAGATTCCACCTATGCTGGGCAGCATCTTTTAGCATAATTGAGCTGAGTTAATCAATTGCCCCTCTCTATCCAGCACTGCCACCTCCATCTCCAGACCAGCCAGACCCACTGAGGGATGTCACAGCTTGATGTGGAGAAGGACTGTGCCCATGTGTTGGTTTTATTTTCCTTGTTTCTTTCTCAGCTTGGTTGCTCTGCACCCTTCCTCAGAAAGTGGTGGGAACTTGGGAGGTATGAATCTCTGGGCTACTTGCATCTCACACCAGTGCTTCAATGTTCATGGAAGACCTTGTTTTATTCCTCAAAGGGAAAGTGCTGGGAAAGCCCCTTCCTTCAGCACACCCCGCCTTAGTGTCCCTGCATGTCTTCAGAAGAGGGAGCTGAGATTTCCTGAGGACCAGAAGGTGCCTGAGCCTCACTGATGGGGACATAGTGTCTGCCTCCTTTTGGCCTGCTTCAGTAGTTCATCCATTTAGTCTGTGATGTGTTTGGAAAATCAGGCCTGTAGCATGGGTGGAAATGAACATCTGGGCTCTGTGGGCTTTGCATGTGGCCAGGGATGTGCTAGAAACATGTTTCCTACCTCGGCTACAGGTAAGGAGTGAATTGCTCTGCATTTTCTGCCCTGGTAGGTGTTTGGTGAACATGGGGACATGTACTTCTTGGCCAATGCAAAACATGGCTCCCCTTCTCCAGGGAGACCTCATTGTGGCCTTCTAGTACTTGAAGGGAGCCTATAAACAGGAGGGAGAGTGACTTTTTACGTGGGCAGATAGTGATAGGACAAAGGGACATGGTTTTAAACCAAGGGGAAATTTAGTTTAGATATTTAGGATGATTTTTTTCACCCAGAGGGTGGTGAGACACTGGAACAGGTTGCCCAGAGAAGCTGTGGATGCCCCCTCCCTGGAAGTGTTCAAGGTCAGCTTGGATAAGGCCCCAGGCATCCTGATCTAGTGGCTGGCAACCCTGTCCGCAGCAGTGGGGTTGGAAATAGATGATCTTAAAGATCCTTTCCAACTCAAACCATTCTGATTCTATGGCTGCTGCCTGGGCTGAGATGTCCTCGGTTTCTTGGGATGTTATGGCATTTTGCTATGAGCTGCCACCACCCTCTCCAGCCGCGTCTGCGCCTGAGATCCCTGCAGAAGCAGCTGCCACGCTCCTCCCCAGAGGCAGAAATATTTCAGTGCTGGGCAAAGAAACCTTGTGTCAACAGCTGCCACACTGCTCTCCTCTGAAGGCTACCAATTAATTCCTTACAACACAATCCATCTGTTCTTAGCCTGTGAGCTGCTTGAGATAGGGGCTGTCTTTGCTTGAACAGTGCTGCAGAAAGGGGTCCTGGCCTCGGGCACGATGACAAGGAGAACATTAAACTTCTGGTGAAGTGGCTACAAGTCCTGGCATACCCCTAGGCTGATAAAGCTGTCAAAGGAAATGGAATATTCTTGTCCTTTTGACCACGTGTAGAAACCATCACAACTGCAGAAGTACATCTGGTCAGTTTAGAAATGTTCTGCTATCCCCTTGCACAGCTGCTGTCTTTGCATCTTGGGTACCGTTAAACCATGTAGGTCTTATTTCTCTTATTTCATGGTTGTTGGGGGGTGGGGTTTTTTTTTGTTTGTTTGTTGGTTTTTTTTTTCTTCTGTCCTGTCACACTTGAAGTTTCTTAGGCTCTTCTGCTTTTCTGGAAGCATGTTGGAGCAGCTGAGGTTTGTCTATTCATCTTTGTGGTCCTCACATAAGCAGATTTCAATGCTCTCCTCTCCAGAATGAAGCAAAGGTAGCAGTGCCGCTCATCACATGGCGAATCCTGTGCTACCTCCTGTCCTTTGTGGTGTTCATGCCCTGGACCAGAGGCTGTGGTTTCAGGGCTTCTGGTAACCACATCAAAAAAATATCCCAGCCCCGTGACGCAAGGCACTAATGACCGATGCAAACTCACTTTTCTGGTTCAGATTTGTTGAATATTTTTGGCAGGCTGACCGGAGAACCTTGTGCCATATCAGGGGCTGCCTGTCTCTGTGCCCCACTAACTGCACATTGGACCACAAACTGCCTGTTTTCCTGCACAAAGGCAGCAGAAACTCCATCACCATGGCTAATTGGGTAGAAATTAGATGTTCTGCTTATGCAAAACTGAGATGAAATGTATGCTGTTGAGTGGTCTGGTGCACAGATGCTGTATCACGGGTGGTGGATGTGTAGCCTGAGCACTCAGATGCTCTCCCTGTGGCTCAGCACAGTCTGCTGGGATGGGAGACCGGGTCTCATCCTGTTCCAGGGTAGCTAGTGCTGCTCCATCGCTGGGTCTTCTCCACTGCTGGGAGTGCAGGTGCAGATGCTGATGTGGCTCAGCTGAGATGTGATAATTCTCTAAGTCACCAATTTGCAGCATCTGAAATGAATTAACTGTAAAATTGTTGCTATATAATTTCCCTCTGTAGCCTTCCAAACAGTCACATCTGTCAGATTTTTTTTTCCACAATGTTTTATTATGTGGGATTTTCTTTTTATTAAGAGCAGGGCTTTTACTGAACAAGCATCAAAATCACCGTCTCAGTTTAAAAAGTACATCTAAAGGTCAGCTTACCTGAAGTCATTTGGGGGAATGTTTTAACTGAAGGATGGCATATAAAAACCCCAGCATCTATGACTGTAAAAATGTGACCAGCTTTCGTCACTCTCTGGGTGGTGGCAAAGAGAAGCTGTGATCTATTTTGCTTTCATCCTTGGCTCTGCCTACATGGATAATTTAACCTGCTTTCAAACACTAGAAAAAAAATGAGTTAGGACACCTTCTGTGTATACATAAAACTTGAGTCCCACAGCTTGTGCTCTGACCTTCTCTGTCCTCTCCAGCTCAGTGATCTGGCATGCCACATCATCCCATGGGAACGTGAGGAGAGGGTAGGGGAATCTCCTAGCGATGTTATGATCATCAGAAAGTCAGTCCCTGCAGCCAAACTTGTACCAGCAAACTCTTTGCCAACCGTGTGGGCCGGCTTAATGCCTCGGTCATGTGGCGTGGATGCAAATGTAGTGCACTTGAAAACCGAGCTAAGCCAGAGGGCTGTGCAGCAAGTCTGTGGAGACCAGCTGTTGTGGCAGTGGATAAATGAGTGGGAAGCAAAAACACTCTTTAAGAGAAGAATCTGTGTTTTCTGTGTAGGGCCCCACCATCTGAGGAGTTGTGGGGCTGCATATCAGGCTGTGGTTTGTATCATGGGATCAAGGTGGGAGCAACTTGGCTGTAGCCCTGAAAGGATGGAAAGAGCCACACCTTTGCTTCCCAGGGTACCTAACATGTGTCCTGGGCTTTCAGACCAGCAGGCAAAGCGAGAGGCTCCAATGCCACTGGAGGAGCGGCTGACGGCTGCTTAGATATGGGAAGGGTTAAGCAGCCTGGACAAGAGGAATGAGCTGTGGGAATGAGCTGTGGTGTTCCTTCTGTGATTCAAAGAGGGAAAAATGTGCCCTCCCTCTCAGATGCTTCCCTCTGTCCAAAAAAGGCTAAATAGGCTCAGTGAAAAACCAGCGGAGGCATTCCTCATATTCTCTGGAGTAACGGGATGTAAAAGCCTGGATTTAAGGGGGACGCTTGTAGCAAATTAAATGCGACTCTGGAAGGAATTCACCTTCTGCAGGAAAGCTGGCTGTGGTTGCGGTAACGAAGGACGAGCAGGGCGCTAGCTAGAGAAAGACGAGGCTGTGTAAGAGATGGAGATTAACAAACACAGACGATCCATTAGTCATCACAGATTATTAAACACAGGAGGCCAGTTTGTCTTCTTTATTTTATTAGGGACGGCTGACGTGCACAGTAATAACCACAGGACTCGGCTGGGTTTGCAGCAGCTCCCAAGCACACGGGTTAATGGTATCAACCCTGATCCAAAACCCATTCATGTCAATGGGAGACTCTCCCCCAGCCTTCAACGCGCTTTGGAGCACGACCAAAGTGAGTTTAATAAGCTCTTATAGTATATCCTGTGATTCTTCTGCAGCCAGCCAGACTGCCTTGTCTTCTCCGGGCCAGGATTGCAGGCACTTATTACACCATTTGCTGGTGTAGTAGGTCTGCCTGTTGTGAAACACATGTGAGGGCTGGTTTGCAAAAACACCTCTGTGCAGAGAAAAGCTACCTCCACCCCATCACCTTCAACCCACCACCCTGCCCCAAGGCCCTTCTGCCACCCAGCAAGGGGTCACAGAGGTGCTCTGAGGCCTGAATGATGAGGAGAGAAAAGAAAATCTTTAAAAGGGAAAGGAAAATTAAGGAAGAAGGAGGAAGGGAGGCCGAGGATGACTGCCAATGTCAATATGACATGGTAAGGAAGGATCTCTGTCTGACAGGCGCTGTGTTGCGGTTCTTCCTTCCCACCTCCAGGCAGCTGGAGATGAGAACAGCATGGGGCATATCTTCACATCAGGTGAATTGCTGCCTTCCCCTCCCCTCTGGAACACAGCTGGAGAGGTCCAGCCCACTATACTCGTTGCCCAAAAGCAGAATTTCAAGGAGGCTGGGCTATGAACAGGACCACCCTTGTCCTAGAAGATGAGCAGGAAGGTCTCTGTAGGACAAGGATCCTAGTCAGGCTACTCTGGAAAAGATGAGGGTGAGGATTATCACACATCAGGCTTTGCTGTCCAACGGACATTGGACATGTGTCCCATCAGACTTGACATCTCTGTAGGGCACATGATGGCTTCTTTTCAGATCCCAGTTCTGCTTGAGATGGAGTTTCTCACTCCTGTGAGCGTGCCTGAGCTGCCACGGAGGTCTTGGTTAGCCAGCGTGTCCCTAGTGAGCATGGCTGAGGCTGAGTGAAAAGTAAAGATTAGGGGAGAAAGTGGGGACAGAAGGAAAACACTGGATATGGGGGTTGGAGTAGGTGCTCTGGGGCATGAAGAATATTTTGGTTGCTTTGGGTGGGAGTTTGTTATTCCCTTTAGGCAGAATGGCTTTCTGGGTGAATGGGATGCAGGAGATCACATTTGCTCATCCCTGAGGCCAGGGATGACTTTGCTTGGACATTTATGTCTGGGAGCGAGTTCCCAGCTGGGTATCCTGAAGAGAGATGGCTGGCAGGGACGACTGTCCCTCCTTAGCTGATAAGGATTAAGCTCTTCACCTTGGTGGCTTCCAAAAACACCAAGCCTGGGCAGCTCATTCTCCCTGGCAATGCCTGGACAGAAATATTGTAGTTCCTCAACATCGAGCCTACATCTGTTGGTGGCTTTTACCCTGCAAAACTTGGTTGCTTGTGCAGGAAGCCAAACCCAGGGCTGCCGAGCTGCAGGTCCTTCCCTACTACCTGCTGGCAAGGTGTAGCTTCTAGGGGTGTGTGATGGAACAGGTTTTCCTTGCTGAAGGACTCTACTGGAGCATCTCATGAGGGTCACAGGCCCTCAGTCACTTAGTGTATGGCTTGCAGATGCCTTGGAAGCAGACTACATCCACTCGACATGGGGAGCGCTCTCTGTCCTGGTGCCTGCATGCTCACTAATTGGCCCTGACATCTTGACAAGGACTTTGTGTGAGGCTGTCAGGAGCAGTTACTGATGCTTGGCAGTGCTTCTGTGCCGATGCTGTGTGCAGGCTGCAGGTCAGGTCCTTGCACAGGCTCATCTGGGTGAGGATTTGCCGGGCATCAGTGCCTGGTGGTTCCCTGAGCAATTTCCCATCTGATTTCTGGGGTGTTTTTGTATGCCTGGAATTTAATATACATGCAAGCCTGTTCCTAAGGAGAGGTGTTAAAAGTTACTTCCCTGAGCAGCAGGGGTTGGCTTGACTTTTTATTACTTGGAAAAGAGTTGCCACCAAAATAAAGTCTTTTTTAATGTATACTTGATTACCAAGTGCTCACCTGGAGCAAGCTTAAACCAACTGAGAAACCACCCTCTCTCCCCCCACCTCAGCAAGTGCCTGGCTCTAAGTAGCACAGACCACCCTACAAAATCTCATAGGTTATTCCTATTAGGTGAAACCTTGCCCAGAGGTGGGAATACCCACATGGCGTTGCTGTGGAGCAGAGCCAGCCCTGGCAGGGTTATGAAGTTAAACAGGAGTGCATTTAAAAGGAGGGAAAGGATATGGTTTGCCTGGGCTTTTCCTTGCAAGGAAATGCTGCTCAAGAGGAGCCCTGGGAGAGATGGATGCCAGGACTCGAGGAGCAGGACACAGTGACTTCCAGAAGCTGCAGAGGAGGAAGGACTGCAGGGAGGTTAATTTGGACCTCGGGTAAATTAAGGGTTCTGGGCTGATCAGAGGGCATCAGGGGTGTTTCATCTGGCTGTTCTGCTCTCAAGTGCCTGCAACATGTTGCAGTGCTGTTGAAGGAGCTTATTCAAATGGCAAATCCTGGTTCTGTCTGCCTGAAACTAGCCAGCTTGGATTTGCCAGATGTGTTTTAGGGGAGACTGTTCCTGGCTGGCTGAGATGGAGGGGCTAAAGGAACTTAGCCTGGCACGCCTGCAGTTGGAGGTCCCCAGCCAGGGCCAGTGTCCCCCAAGAGTGGAGCTGGGGGCTGGGGTGGGGTGGCTGAGCCGAGAGCCACTCCGGGAGTCCCGGCCATCCTGGCAGCTTTGCAGTGCTTCCTCCCCATTGTGCCTCCCTGCTCAAGCACATTGAGGGCTGTGTGGGCAGAGCATCCTACTGGGAGGAGGGAATTGCTGGCCCCTGGGAAGCAAAGGGAAGCCTGGTTTAAAATAGCTTCGTCGGTGAAACCCATTCCAGCCTGCAGCCCTGCAAAATCAGTTAATTCAGTTAAGAAAAAGAAAAAAGGGTGGTGGTGGAGGGTGAAGGCCTGGTTCCTCAGATCTGAGGGTGAGCAGAGGCACAAGGATGCTCTGTGGGCCCTGGAGAGGCAGTGGCTGGGGGCTGTCAGAGCCATGAGCATCTCTGGGATGCCCTGATGCGCTCAAGGTAGCCACCCCCTTTGCAGAGGGAGCCAGCCAGCCCCAGCATTGGAGGGAATCCTCTTCTCCCCCCTTGCCAGCAGCACCTGCAGGGATTTGAAATTTATTTATTTGTTTTTAATGAGTCTGACCCCTTCCCTTTATAGCTTTGGAGCTCTTGGGTTGGAATGTGCTGTGCTGGCCTACCTTGGCATGAGAGGCCGAGTGAAAAGCCATTTTAAGTGCTGATTAAGTCTGCTCATCCTTTCAGAGCCTTCTGCTGGCTGGTCAAAACCCCAGGATTTCCTTTGCAGAGCAAACACACATTGATCAGCTCAGCACACATGTAGAAGCTGGAGCTGATCCACTTGTTGTGACCAGGGAGGTCAATACTAAAATCTGTGATGCTTGTAAGAAGAATATGACCCGTGGGTGAGTCCAGCCAGGCAGGACTGTGGCATGATTAGCCAGTGTGTCAGACAAAAAGCCATTTCTTTGTTGGAGGATGCCCACGATGTCTGTAAGGGCAGAAATGGGGCGAATTTGGCGTCAGCACAGGGCGGAGGTGTGGGAAGCCTTCATCAGCCTGCCCAGTGCTGATGCCAATTTGCAAATCGGTCCTTGGCACTCGCCCTGGGTTTAGACTCTCAGAAGGACATCAGAGTGACACTGGCTGAGGTTCTGCTGTCAGTATGCCTTGAGTAACCTGGAGGAGAAAGGGAGAGGAAAAGCAGAGTCAGGAAGACAAAAAATAAATGGAGAGGATGACTCTCCTGCCTGCATTAAGCCTTTTTTTCCTGTGCTTAAGTTCTTTTGCAGGCTTCTAAGCTGTTTAGCTTGTCTTTCCCCTCACTCCTTGTTTTTTTCTTCTTCAATCTAAAAAGGCAATTACTAAGTGAAACCAGCCAGTGGGGACATATTTAGGAGTGTGACTCAGCCTTTGCAACAGCGAGTGCCCAGGGCTCCCAGATGATGACCTTGCACAGCTGGGTGCAGGTGTGGTGCTCAAGGGCTTTATTTTTTTGGCTTCAAGTCTCTTATTTCCCTCAATTTTAAATTGGCTGCTGCTCTTTCCTGCTGGTGCTAACTGGCGTTTTTAAGGGAGTGTGTACCTGGATCACGGGCATGGATAAGGGAAAGGAGTTGGGAGTATGTTTCTCCAACCCACCTCGTGTCCCTGGCTCTGAGCAGGACCCTTTTCCCAGCTTTATCTTGCCTTTTATTTAATTTTTATATTGCTATGACTTAAGAGGTGGTAGACTGAAATGATATCTATCTCTAGCTCTCCTCCCTGCCTGCTAATGATTTGGATCACTGTATTTACCCTTAGGGAATTGGGCTGTACTTTTCAGGAGAGCTAAAGAGAACCAACACTTGGATCCCTTGGGCACCAGTAAAGCTCCTGACCTATGAGTACTGCTTTGCTGCCAGCTCAGAGTGTCAAAAAAAGAGGGACTTGGAATCATAAAAGTGTTTTAAAAACTTGAAAAAGTGCCGAGACCCACTTCTTAACAATTTTTTTTCTCCGTGGGCAGAAAACTGTGTGTCTCTTGTATTTGTGCTGCTGTAGACAACAGCGGAGATTTCTTTGCAGTCCTGACTTGGGGAGCCAAGTTTTGGAAGAAGCCCTCACCATGAGCGTTGCAAACTGGAAAATACCTTCCACTTTCCCTCACAATCTTGTAGAAGGAAGCAGGTGGAAACCCTCACTTTTTCTTTACGTCAAAAAGAGATTTGAAAGGGATCTGTGGCAGAAGGTTGCTCATGACCCCTTCCACATGGCTACCCCTTTCCTGGCAGACTCAGGTCTTTTCCACAATATTTCCTATTTGCATCTCTGGGAGAAAGCAATACTTTGAGGCACACGTCTCGGCTGTGGCAGCAGTGAGCGGGCAGGTTTCACCCTCTCACTGGTGCTGGGCTGGAAGCCCCGTGTCGGGGCGATGACTCAGTGTTGGGCAGAGGCAGGGAGGGCAGGCGGCAGCCCCCAACCTGCGGCCCAACAGGCTCGGCTTTGTGCTGGCTGGCTTAAAAGGAGCTTTATGACTCCTCTCGGCACAGCGTGAGCCCCAGCTCCTGCACAGGCCCCTCTTTGTTGGGGGTGACGTGGTCCCGGGGTGGAGGTGAAACCGGGCGGGAGGTGGGGAGCAGCCCTGCCAGCGGGGGCCCTCCAAGGGACCGAAACTGGGAGCGGGGGG
>NW_010315955.1:44804-69396 GCF_000700745.2 Antrostomus carolinensis
TTTGGTGTGAGGGTTGGACTAGATGAAATCCAGAGGTCCCTTCCAACCCCCACCATTCTGTGATTCCGTGAAGTCCTCAGTGTGCTTAATATTTATCACATCCAAGAGGTGCCCTAAGGGTGCCAAGGGTCTGGCCCAGCCCGGAGTTGATGATGGTCACCAAACAGCTTTTCAGAATCACCAGATGCATCGTTAGGCACCACATACTGAAACTCTTGCAAGCTGGTGTCAGAGGTCCCAGAAATGATGGGGGAATACTTAGTAACACAGTCTTTGCCAAGAGTCTCTGAATTACATGTAGATATGAAAATCTTGGGCTCTACGAGGTTTTGTTCACACTTCTGCTGCTCAGTTTCACGTTAAAAAACCCCACCAAACCCTCTGCAGCTGCTTTCTCTCTCGGTTGCAGGGACAACTGTATGAACAATTGTTTTTACAGTGTGACTCTCAAACTGAGATATCAATTTTTGGTTTGCCTGAACTAAACAGTTTCTGGATTACTCTCTCTGCAGATGTTTTTTCAGTCTTTTCTCATCCATTTACTTCCATGGGTAATGAGAGGAGGACATGTTCTCCCATCTCTCCTCCCGATGCCTCTGCCCAGGTGGTGTGGCTCACGCATTTGTGCAAGGTACCATGTTGGGAAACCCAACAGCCAGAGTGTCCCTCACTGCCTCCCCTGTTGGCCACAAGCACATTCATCTCTCCCTCTTCCTCTCTCACCAGGAAGACATCTGCTGCTGTTTTTTCAGACCATGTCATACCAGGGTGATAAAGCATGGAGGCCACCTCTGCAACTAAGCTGCTTCTTAAGGCCACCTAAGACCTAAGCCCAGCACCACAGGGGTGCTGCAGAGGTAGCACACGCTGAGACCCATGGTTCAGCCTGTGTTATGCAATGTCAGAGGGTCTCCAGGAGGGGAGTAACTCCACATTCCTAAATGACTCCTCTCTTTCCTCAAAGGCTGAATGGCATCATGCCAGGGTGATACCTGCCTGTTGATGGGGCTTTTTGCAAGCATGTGCTGGAGTTGTCCCTTCTGCAGCTTTGTCTAATTTTGCTTGAATTCCACTAAGCTCCACAACGATTCCCAGGCAAGGAGCTAAAATAGAAGAATTTTTAAGTGCTGTTTGCAATTGGCCTGCTCCCCTCTCTGCCTTACTCCGGTTTTAGTGCTCCATCAATTCTGCCTTGTCCCCTCAGGAACCGCAGTGCATTTGCATGGCAGAAAGACTGGAGTGATGCAAGATGAACCTGGCCTTAAACATATGTAGAAACAGCTGAGGTTGGATAATTTGCCTTCTAGGTATGCCACCAAGCCTGAAGGTAGGGCTGCCAGATGCTATGGCAGTACTTGTGTGATAATAGCAATGTTTATAATGGGTCTGCTGGTGCTGGGATGGTGCCCAGGTAGGAGTTGGAAGTGCTGGTGATCTGGGGCTGGATCTGCAACAATTCTCTGAGGCAGTGGCTGCGTGGCCTCCCAGACCCCCGACGTCAAGTGTGAGCTGCTCTGCCAACCTCACTGGCACACTTGGATGAGAGCTCATGTCAGCACTCATGGGATGGCTTGGATGCTCGTGTATGCCTCCAGCTCCCAGCCATGCAGGTGTGTCCTGGGCCGTGAGTTCCTTCCTTAAAACCAAGCATTTTGCTCAGACAAAGTATGAATGATAAAGATAATCCTGATATTACTTAAGAGAGAAAGTTGTATGTAGGACTCGTGGAGAAGCTGCTGTGTGAACAGTGATGCCTCCCTGTCCTCCAGTCACCACTGCACCCCAGATAAGAGCCGTTTGTGGGTGCATTAGGATGGCTGGGGAGTCCAGCAGCAGAGGTGGATCTGGACAGGCAGGCAGTGCCAGCAGAAGTGGCTGCTCAGGTCTTGGTGCAGCAGCTTGATTACCACAGTGGTGGCTCTGTATCTCTACCAGCAGCTTTGGGGGCATTTTCAGCCCCCAAATTACAACATCTGACTCTGAGGGCCAGCTCTTGCATCAGGAGAAGAGGACACAGAGCTCGTCATGCTGCTGGTCCTGCAGCAGCATGGGAGCTGGTGCCTACCCAGGAGGTGATGTGCAAGCACACTTGCAGTCACATGGTTGGACATGGTACCCACACAGTTCCCCAGCTGCTGCATTACCAAATTTATGTGTCCCAAGCTGCACCAAGAGCATTGAGCTTGCTGAGCTCTGGACCAACTAGTATATACAGGCTACAACGTTTGGGGGAAATCCTGGAACTTCCTTCTGCCTCGGGTTAGCCCTGATGTTTCTGGACTGGACAGTGTCTGTAACCAGAAGGTTTGTCCCAAGCCCAGGTGGGAGACACCAGTCTCGGAACAGTTGAGGCTGGCGGGATGGCACCACATCCATTGGCAGGCCTGGAAATCCTGGTGCTGGGCCACCTCTTGGCATTTTTGAGAGAAATAATAGCTATTATTGACAGGCCTCTGCCCAGAAACACACACAGCTGTAGTGCTGGGAGGAACTGGGGACCTGAAACTGCTGCAGAAGAGAATGCTGCTGGTTTTTAAATGCCCCTTTCATCATGGATTTAAGGTAAGATTTAAAATGAAAGTTGATATGAAATAACACACCTCTTTAAAGCGGGAAATAGCTCACTAGCAGACATATAGGGATGCTAAAGCCAGGCCAACAGGTAAATTAACCCAACTTCTAGCCACTTCTTTAGTTCTTGAAAGTGGCAGAGTATATTTTTAGCACCGGGATTTTAGGTGGTTTAGGTCTGAAACCACCTCAAAGGCTGACAGTCAAGCTTGTTTCACTGAGCCCTGAGGCTGTGCTTGGACAGCCAGGTATTAAAAAAGAAAAAGCCATGTAGCTGGAGAATTGGGGGGAGAGTTGGGGCTGTTCAGCCTGGAAAAGAGAAGGCTTAGGAGAGATCTTATAGGGGCCTTCCAGTGCCTGAAGGACCTACAAGAAAGCTGGGGAGGGACTTTTCATAAGGGCAGTTAATGACAGAACAAGGGGCAATGGCTTTAAACTGGAAGAGGGCAGGTTTAGATGAGATATTAGGAAGAAATTCTTCACTGTGAGGCTGGTGAGACACTGGCACAGGTTGCCCAGAGAAGTTGTGGATGCCCCCTCCCTGGAAGTGTTTAAGGCCAGGTTGGATGAGGCTTTGAGCAACCTGATCTAGTGGACCAGTAATACCTTTTAAAACAGACTTTCCTCAGGATAGCCCTGAATCCACACCAGCCGGATAAGCTGCACTGAGATGCTGGATGGGCAGATGGAAGGAGGCTTGGAAGGAACGTGGCCAGGTGGGTTTCTGGTGGCCATCCCCAGAGCAGGTGAAATGTAGGTCAGACAATCCCAGGGGAAGGTGGGCTGGGGAAGAAGGTAGAAATGTAGAGAAGCCCAGGAGGAACATGGCTCCTCTGCTTACAGAAGAGAGAGATGACAGCAGTATACGAGGTAAACATGTTGTCTCCAGCTAATTTATGTCGCCGATTCCCGCTCGCTGAGCCCAGACAGGCCTTTCAGGGAAAGTCTAAACATTAACAAAGCAAGCAGTGTGCACGCAGCAGGGCAGCTCAAACACGGCGTGGGTGGTATGCCGAAGGGCATTCACACACAGGCACGGCGGAGGGGGGTCCTCCCTGATGCTGGAGGTGCAGTGTTCAAGGCTGCCTTGTATCGACTCATCAAATATTTGTTTGCATCTGTGACCTTCAGATTTTCCCATCGTGGGGGTGATTTTGGCTGCAGGTGTGCTGGCAGCTACTTTGGACTTCAGCGTGGGCATGCAAGCAGGACAGGACAGATGAACTCCTTGTGAGCAGCGTCCCTCTTGGATGGTTTAATTCCAACCATATCCAGTGCCAGGCCCTGGTAAAAGTTACCCCCGTCCCTGGGGACAAGGCTTGCACCAGCATTCTTTTTTTCAGAAAGCTTTTCCTGAGCAAAGGTGGTGCCAGGAGAAGCTCTGTGCCTATGCAATCCAAGCTCTGCCATCCCTACTGCCAGCTGGTGGGAATCACTGCCACTCTGAACATCAGTGGGGAGCAGGGATTTATCCCTGCTGGGAACCCCCTCTTTCTCCCACCAAGGAGAGGGCAGACTCTCCTTACTGATGCAATGTGGTGGCCAAAGTCCTCTTTGTCAGTTCAGTACAACAAAAGCACAAACCCTCTCATGATGCTTTCTGGGCACCTCTGAACATCTCTACTCCCTTCGGATGTCTTGCTTGCCACTGAGGGAGAATTTGGAGTAAGTGGGATGAAGATGATATGGTAAAGGTCAGAAAGAAAAGAAAAGAGGCATCCTTTCTCCTGAAAGGTGTCTTCCCTTCACACAGATTTTTGTGCTTTTTGAAACCAAGCTTCAGACTTTCACACCTCAGGGATATGGTAATTGAAATTCTTACTAATCACGGCAATATTCCCTGCTGATCAGAGATATTTGGGCAGAACCATCTCTGTGCTTTTCATTAGCTAAATGCTGCATTGCTAACGAGACTATTTCCCATTAATATTTTTTTTGTGTTTCTGAGGAAGCTTCACCTTATGCTAGACCTTTCTTCTTCCCAGCTCAAGACTCCTTTCCCCTACCTGGCTTGTTTTTGCCCCTGGGCAAGGTGCCCTAGGTCTCTTGTAAGGTGGCCTTGCTGATTTGGTAACCTGCTTGCTTGCAGGTTTGTTTGAACTCGGTCACTTTTTTCTTGGCCACTCTGGGTTTGCCTGTTCTGTTGTAGCACAGAAAGGGAAGGAGGTCAGCAGCCAGTGATGGCTGTGGCTACTGACAGCGATGTAGTTCTTGTTTCAAGTCCTGTTTCCTCTTTCCAGAAAGGCAAACCCCTGTAACTGGGCTGTCAGTGACCACGGGCAGAGGCAAGGATTTGGGCTGGCTGTGTGATTATATGAAGGCTTTTGCTCTACATGCCAGTCCCTCATGGGAATACCAGTAATAGTGCTACAAATCTCTGGTAATCAAGATTTTTGGCAGTGTTGACCAGAATTCAGTTGGGTTTGTACTCTGCTGTTGAGCTGCTGCTTTCATATAAATATCCTTCCCAACCCTGGAGGGTGCATCTTTTCCCCAGGGCTTATGTTTAATATAGCAACCAGGCAGAGAAATGGGCAGCGATGTGCTGCAGTGTTTTGTGGCATAACCACATCAACAAGCGTCTAGGCTGGATCTCAGTCTGGAGAACCTGTGACAGGACCTTTGTATGTGAGTTGTTTTGGTTAATGGCTTAAATTATATGATTTGACACAGCAAGGTACAGTCCACAGACAAGTATTTTGCTGTATTTGAAAATGCAGCTCTTCTCACACTTCTACTCTCCTTCTTAAGCTGCATGCTGGGGTCAACATCAGTCAGTCCCTCCTGGGTAAAGAGGAGAAAAACATCTCTTGCCCTAAGGGGAGCTGCTGCCAGCAATTGAAGGCTGCTCCCTGGCTAGTGCACGAATCTTACCAAAAGATTTACAAAAATATTTTGGATTCAAATTTTTCATGCCTTTGAGGAGTTGCATGGTAGGTGCCATCTTCTCCCCATCTTTCCAGATGGCTGAATTCCCCTGGATGATCACATCTTCCATGAGGTGCTTTGCTTTTATCTCTGGAAAAGGTGCAACACTGCCGTGAAGTCACTTCTAAGGGTCCATCCTGGGAGATGGGGCCTCTCTGGAGAACAGGGATAAGGGACTGATATGGCTACATATGCCATGCTCTTTTATTCAAGTGGGTAAAAATCCCTAAGAAGAGCTAGTGCATCCCTTTGGAGACAGGGCTGTGCAGAAACATCTCTGGTAGGGGGTTACACTCATTTTTCTGTACTCTCTGTGGCAATTGATCTTTTTTTGTTTTAAACTCTGAACAGTGTCTGCTGGATGGATGTTTAACCTGTGCTTTTAAAGAAATCCATGTCAATATGCTGATCACTCAGAGCTGCTGGAATTTGTGAGGAGCAGGGCCACTCACCATCTTGGTGATCCACCATCAGCTCTTGCTTCACCTTCCTAGCCTCCATCAATGGAGATGGGATTTCTGTCTTGTGCCCCCAAAACCACTGGGCAGAGCTATCGGTGTAATGCAGATTGGCCGCAGAGGTAGCAGTTGGTTGGATTTGTCTCTGCAACATCCCAAAATCTTGTACCTTCATGGCCGTGTTGCCATTCTCCTCAGGTCTGGCTGGAGGTTTGTGGTACATGCTGACTGACATGGCCAGGCTGTGTCAAAAGCACAAACCTGTCTTCCAGCGTGGTGGGGTCCATGCTGAACCTGAGCCTTGTGCTGTTGTCTCCTGCCACATCTGCAGGTCAGCACTGCTCTCGTTCAGTTCCAAAGCTGTTTTCATTCAGGACACACAATCTGGGGCTTCACTTTCAGGTCTAGTATGGCAGTTTCTGGTATTTGTGTCAGCTTGTGAGCTGAAAGCCAAGATAAAAATCAACTCAGTGGTGTTTAGAGAGATATTTGGGTAAGTAGTTCTAGCTGCAAAGAAGGACAATGTGCATGTCTGACCCCACACAGATGGCAGTCCACACACACACTGATGCCAGGGACAGGTCAAGCATTTCCCCACTCTGGAAAGCTAGGAAGGGCTGTAAGTTCAGCATTTCCAAATACTGCTGTGCCACCCAAAAGTCTCCACATGTTGGAAAAGTAAATGAAATGGAGCATGAGGGAGCAGGCAGAACTGGCCTTTTATTGCCAGCTCTTTAAGTCTAGTCGGCGAGGAGGAGAGGATGTTTCCCTCAGACCTACTTTACATCTCCCTCTCTCTTTTTTTTCAATAGGAAATGGTGAGAGTATGAGTTAAGCAGAGCCCTGGGGAGCAGGAATCTCTGGAGCGGCGTGTGGCTGGCAGGGTGCAAAGCTGGCGGCCAGGGTAGGACGTGCACGTACTCACCACACACTTGGCATTGCTTGGCTGCTTCACCAAATTCCTTCCCCACCCCTCAACCCAGACTGTCTCTCCCCAGCTCCCGTCACTTGGGAGTAATGCCACCACAGCATCGTGACCTGGAGCATGTCCTGCATCTGAAAGTAATTCCTGCTCCTTCTCTCTCCCCAGTATTGGTTATTTTTTAAGCTGGACCCATTCCCTGATCAGGCTGTCCCCCAGTCAGGGACAGGGTGAGCTGTGGCAGGTGGCTGGGAGCAGGGAAGGGGGGTGTTGGCTATGGCTGTAGGAAGCCAGGCAGCACAGGACCACTTGGTAAGTTCACTACCAAAAGTGCTGCCAGAGTCAGGCAGGGAGAGGCAATAACTCTCCTCCAGTTGGCTGTTGTGGCTGGAAAAGGTGGCCAAGATTTGGGCCCCATGAGCCACTGCACTGTTTCCTGCATCCCAAGGCCATCCTGGTTGGAGCTGCCCTGCTCTGGCTGTCACGGCGGGGGCAGCAGGAGCCAGTCCAAGCCATCCCTGCGGGAAGGAGGTGATGTCTTTCACCCCTGGCGTGAGCCTCTAAAATCTCTTGGGGAAAGTCAGCACCAAAAGTACTGACTGATGCTGCCCAAGCAACACAGGCTTCCAGAGCCAGCACAGCTGCTATTGTGTACCCTGGACATCTGTGGGAGCCAGAAAAGCCTTCAGCATCAGAAGGACAGGCCCTTGTTGATACACACCAACGACATGCTGCCCTGCATCAAGCACAAGAACGTGTGCTGGCTAATGCACGTCAGCATGCAGACCCTCCAGATTGGCCAGGAAATCCCCAGGAGATGTCAAGATCGTGAAATCTGTGCTGGAAGAATATATGAGAGCATCTTCCTGTGACAATTCAGTCTCCAGCACGCTCCTATACTTCTCCCCTGTGGCTTCTGCCCAGGATATTAACATTGAGACATATCGTGTATTATTTACTCAACTCTCTCCCGACGTTGCTGGAAGGAGCAAGGGTGTGAACGAAGCCTGTGCTCTGTCTGAAGAGTGGCAGCTTCAGCCATAATAACTCACTCACCTGCCGGAGAAAGCAAACTGCCCTGGCTGGGGCTGGAGGAGATGCAGCCTCTCTGGCTTCAGAAGTTACTACCAGCAGTTTCCAGCTGCTGTGGAACGGGTCCTCAGTTCAGATCATCTTCTCAAGGAATGAAATATGAAGGGGCCTGTGTCTGCCCACACACCGGGAGAGCACCAAGCATGGAAGGCTGGGGAGGGACTTTTTACAAGGACACGGAGTGACAGAACAAGGGCTAATGGCTTTAAACTGGAAGAGGGTAGGTTTAGATTAGATATTAGGAAGAATATCTAATCTAAATCTATCTAATATCACTGTGAGGATGGTGAGACACTGGAACAGGTTACCCAGAGAAGCCGTGGATGCCCCCTCCCTGGAAGTGTTCAAGGCCAGGTTGGATGAGGCTTTGAGCAACCTGGTCTAGTGGAAGGTGCCCCTGCTCATGGCAGGGGGGTTGGAACTAGATGATCCTTAAGGTGCCTTCCAAGCAAAACCATTCTGTGATTCTATGATTCTATGATGTGATCTCCTCCTTGCTACAGGTCTGGCTGCACAGCAGCTAATCCAGTGTTATTAATGAGCATCAGAACAGACGTGACGTAATTTAAACCACTAGGCTCCTGTAAAAGGATTACTCTTAGGTGCTGACCTGCCCAAGGATGGGGGGAAAAGCGTTATTTTGTATAAAGGGGAAACCTCCTGACACTTCAAAATGCTCTGGGGAAGAGGAAATAACTATGAGAAAATAGAGCAGCCCAGGTTTTCCTCTGGTGATCTGGTGGATGAGCAGAAGCACATCAGCTTAAGGAGTGGCAGAGATGTAGCTGCAGATGGTCTGGCCCAAGGCTTTTCAAAAGCTACTGATGTGGCTCCCTGAAATGCTGGAAACCTTTGTCTTCAAGCAGGAATGTGCTCAAAAAGCAAGCCTTGGAAACTGCACAGCGTTGTTCCTTCCCTCTCCTGTTAGACCTGCCATCCAGCCCTTACTGGAAGGGGAGGCATGCAGAGGCTTTGCAGGAAAACCTTACTCTGTCTGTGGATGCTTTAACTGGCAACCAAACTTTTCCTGGGAAAGGCAGGGTCCAGTTTGATGAAGAATGGGATTTCTGACTAAAGAGGGTGAGTGCACACCCACTACAGAGCTGAGAGTGTGGTGATTATGGCTCTTGCTTATAGATGCAAGAGCTCAAAAGCCTGGCCTGATGGACCCAGGCTTGAGACTTAGATCCTTGCCACTCACTTCCCAAGGTATGGGTTGCTTTCATGTGGGGATGGTTTCTTTTGCTTTTCCTTTTAAACACTTTTGTGACAGTGGGTGACAGCACTCCCTGTCTCTGCAGGACATTTGCACTCACTGGGATCATGTGCTGCAGAGTACTAAGCTTTCACACAATGAGAAGTGCTCTGCACAGATCCTCATCTTCATACAGAGGGAGCCCAAGACTCTTCCATGCAGATACAGGGAGAGTCAAAGCTGAAAACCTGTAAATCTGCAACTAAAAGCTGCATCTAGAACTGGTTACAACAGCAAATATGAACCTGAAAAGCTGGAGGAGATGCCATGCTCAGCTCTTCTAGCAAGCAGTTGTAGTAACTTCCTTCAGAGGAAAACAGGATGGTCTTGTCCTGCAGAGAAGTTAAGTTCTGTCACACACCTGCTCTGAGCCTCTGCTGAGATGGGAGACTCAGGCAGCCTTACGGACACCTGTCTGTGTCAATGGAGAGCTGTCTTTGACTAGAGGATACTGAACCAAGCCTAGGAGGTGGCTGCTCTGACCAGGTATTCATCTGTCCTCTAATGGAGAGATGGATCACTTTGTCTTCTGGGCCATTTTCTTTAGTTCTAGGTGGGCGTCTTGCATTTCTCTGCCTGGTTCTGTCTGCATCAATGTAGTTGGGACTTTACTTGCCTTGATCGAACATCAGAAGAAGTTGCTTTGCTTTGGCCAGAGTATTAGGCTAGCTCTGTGCCACCTTAACCAGCGTGTCTCTAGTCCTTGGACAAAAACACCAAGGGACAGCTTGGGAAATGAATGCTTCCAGCTTTTCCTCTAGCAAAAACTGGGCATCTCTAGCTCTGGGAATGGGCAGGATGGGAGATAGCCCTGTAACACTGATGGCCCTTGGGCACATGCATCCTAACCTTCCCTGGCAGAGTCAGAAATGCCACTTGTGAATGGAGAAACCAATAGGAAAATCAGCTGTAACACTGACAAATGCCAGAAGATCATACTGCACCTCAGTGAAGGAAGAAGAAAGCACCCCAGAGTCACTCAGCTTGAGCCTGAGCACTGTGTTCTTCAGGCTGACTCTCAGATGAGGTTTGGTGCTGGGGCAAAGGATTGCACAGAGAAGAGAAGTTTCACTTTATGCATGTAACCACCATTTTCTGCAAAGCAGACCTGGCCAGACTAAGGAAGATCTGATCTGCTGCCTTTGATTTGGTGAGAAGTAAACCATGGTGTGGAAAAAACTGGGGAAAGAGGCGTGTGAGTTTGCAGCAGGGGATGTCCCCTTGGAACAGCTGTAACCCACATCCTCTCCATGTTAGCAGTCAGGAGTGGCCACCCCCAGCCAGGGCAGTGCATCTGCCGGGGCTTTCCCAAGTGATACTTTCCACGATGGGCAAATGTGGGCAAGCAGGAAGAGACCAGCTCTGCTGTGAGGTGAAAGCATGTGCATCTGACCCGCCACGTGGTTTTCCTGTGTGGCACCCGGGGAGGACCCTAATGAAGAGATGTTCTTCTGCAGTCAAAGGCTAAGTCTGCATTGTTAGCAGAACCCTGTCCAGCCCTTCACGCTGTCACACAAAGACTTGGCCTAAGCCCATACTCTTCCCGGAGAAAGACAACGGGGCATAGTCCATCCCTTGTCAGATGTCCACAGAGGTCACTGCCACACTGGTGGGGTGCATTACACTACTGGCAGCAATCCTGAACAGGGCTCATTTTTGATGTTGGCTTTGGATCTGCTCTGTCACTGGCATGGTGGGTGAGAAGCACATGGGTCGCAACCCACTGCCTGCCTCATTCATCGAGGAGCTCTTTGCCAGCTCACTCCAGTCCTCAGAAAACTCACAGGAACTTACTATCTTTAGAAGCTCTCACCCTCTATCCAATCTGAAAGGGCTTAGTGGGTTAAAATGTTAAAAGAGTAGATGAGTAGTAGGTGAGTTAAAAGAATGATGAGTAGATGCAACTCTTGCTCAAGTTTTATGGTCTTAAGAAACCACACTAAAACCACGTTAAGGACTTGTTTCCAGGAAAAGTTTTCCAAAGTCAAAACTTGATTTCCTTTCCAGCATCATGAAAGCTGCTCTTTGATAAATATTGTAATTAAAAAACAGTTTTGTTTTGTTTTTTTTTTTTTTTCTCCAATTCCTTTTAATGCTATAAATTCAGTGGGGGAAGGGAGCTCTTAGGAATAAAATGTCTGTATTTTCTCATATAAACATATCGTTCTTAGGAAGACACTTTTTTCTTTGACAATGGTCTTTCTGTTGGAAAACAGTCGCTTAGCTTTGCCCTGACAGCCCAGGGACAGTAAAACTTGTCAGCATGGGTGAGAAACCGAGTGGCCCGGCTGGAGTGGAATAATGTTCATATTAACAGGGCAATTGTCCCTCTAAGTCCATGGCAGCAGTGCCAAGCGATCCCTCCCTGCTCCCTGTGATCTTCCCTCAAGCTCTAACACAGCTGCGGATTTGTGGCACATTTCTTTTCCTCAATGCCACCTTGGGGTTTTTCCCCGCCTCGCTGGATTTCTAGGATGCTTGAACTCATTTCTCTCTGTGGTATTGCTGATGTGGATGGGCTGGGCTGCATTTTTAGGATCTGATTCAAAGCCCACTGAAGGCAGGAGCAATTTGCTGTTGATGTCAGTGGTCTCTGGAGCATGCGCTGTGTAACTACTATTTTTTTAATCCAGACAATCACAGTTAAAGGGAGTGAAGAAAAAAACCCCACATTTTATTTTAAAGTAAAGCGCTCAGGCCAGATCCGCCGGCCGCTGAGCAGCCAAAACAAGGGTCCTTCTTAAACCAGGGTGTTGCAGCAGACCCCCAAAGCAGTGAGAGATACTGAATTGCTCACCCCTTGGGAAAATTGAGGTTGTCCTCTTTTAAAGAGAGATTTCTCTCTTTGGATTTTGTGTTCTAAACAAATAAAAGGCTTTGTGAAGAGAAGGGAGGAAAAAGAAAAACCCAGTGACCTTATGGTCTTTAAGGTCCCTTCCAATCCTAACCATTCTATGATTCTATGGTGAGCATCTCAGGGATCTGCAGCACGTCCAGACAATCACAAACCCCTGTAAGGTCTGGCCATGCCAGCATTGCCTGAGCCCAAGGAAGGAGAGCACAGCACAACCCATACTCTCTGTACCAGTGAGCAGGAGCTGGGATCATGCCTCCAAGAGAAGGCAGGGGCTTGCAGAAACTGCCATGTTTATCAACTAGGAGTGAGTATTCCTGGAAGGAGGAGGGGCTGTATGTTATTTCTACTTTTTGTTTTTTTTAATAGTTTCAATATTCAGACTAGATGTAAGGAAGGAATTCTTTTCAATGAAGGTGGTGAGACACTGGCACAGGTTGCCCAGAGAGGTGGTAGATGCCCCATCCCTGGAAACATTCAAGGTCCAGCTGGACAGGGCTCTGAGCAACCTGGTCTAGTTGAAGATGTCCCTGCTCACTGCAGGGAAGTTGGACTAGATGACATTTAAAGATCCCTTCCAACCCAAACCATTCTATGATTCTATGATGCTATGAATATTCACAGAGGCAGCTGCTCCAGCAGAGGTGTTTCTACACCATGCACAGTGCATGGATGCTGGTGGATGTCACCAGAGACCAGGTTCAGTGGAAAAAATTATGGGCAATGTATCTTGGATCAGTAAAACTCTCAAAAGGAGAGTTTCTACTGACAGACCCAAATTCCTGCTTTGCAGGTGGATTAGAGGTGGTGGTTAAGCCATCAGCTGAACCTCATTTGCCATGTGGCTGTGGAAAACCTGACAGGAAGATCACGCCTAAAGATGAGCAGCTATTATTTGGGGAAGCTGCTATCTGCCTGCTAGCAACAGGCAGGGTTAAATGAGAGATGCAGCACTTTGGGATGGCTGAAGCTGGGGTGGCTTCCCAGGCAAAGAGGGCCAGATCCAGCAAGGTGAAGGGTGACTAGCCTGGCTCAAGGGCCACATTGTTATTCTGGAGGGTGGGTGATATGAAATTATTCACTGCCATCAACCATTGGCATTAAACATGGTTGAATCAGGGATGGTGGGCTTAAAAACTGGTGGATTAGTTAAATGGTTTTGGAAGAGGGGAGATGGTGGGTCTTCTCCTTTGCCTGATGGATTGTGGACCTCTAGATAGTGGTCAGCCTGTACCTAATGCTCTTCCTAGCAAGCATGAGGCAAAGCTGCTTGGCAGAGCACATAACCAGAGCTTGATTGGGACTATGAAGAGCTGACTTTTGCTGCCTCTCACAGGTACCTCTGGGACCATCTTCACTTGGGAACCAGGTGCCTGTGGGAGGTTGGGGGCTTCCACTCCATGACAGATGCAGGGTGATGGAAGTGCATCTTCTTCAATCTGATAAGTAACTGCCTACTGCTCTGTGTCTTCTCTATGCCATGGGGTGCCAGTCCCTGCTGAGTGACCTGCAGATCCCACAGCCTGGGTTTGAGAGCCATGAGGTTACGTGGAAATTTAACACTTTTGGGGATGCTCAGTTTTAGTTTGCTGCCTTTTGAAATCTTCAAATATCCTTGTAATTACAGGAGGCTCAAGGAGAAACACCAAATGCTCAGTCTCGTGACAAAGCCACAGAGACCTGCCAGGAGACCTGGACCCAGGAGCAGTTAGTGAGTAAAAAAAAAAGTCTGTATCAGTAACCCTTAGCAGAAACTCCCAGCGTTGGGGGCCAATCTGCAAGTGAGGAGCTGCCAGGGAAGGTATGTGAGATTTGGGTGGCTATTTAATTGGGAAGAATTACAGACTCCTTGGGACTGGATCACTTATTTGACCTTCCTTGGGCTTCATCCAAAGCCTGCTAAAAGCTAGCATGATTTTCTTTTCCATTGAGTTCTGTGGGCTTTGGATCAGGATATTTGTGCCTACAGGGTTATCTCAAGTTCCTGGAACTCATTCACTGTTTGAATTTACTAATTATATTTACTGCCAGGCTGCTTTTTCCTTTAACTCCCGCCATTTGATTGCAAAAAGTTCCCGGCAGCTGCTGGTTACAGGAGTGGCATTGCTCTCTCAGAATTGTCCATGCACGTCCCTGGGTGTCCCCTTCTCCAGCTGGCCCCCATGTAACTCTTAAAATATCACAAGATCCACTATGAGCTTGTCTCTTGCAAAACATTTGGAGAAGCTACAGAAGATTCAGGAGTGCCAGGCAGCATTTTAATATTTTTTATTTTCTTTTTGAGCCTCAGACACTCTTTTGCAAAGGCAGGGGCTCCCCAGAAGACACATTTACTTTGTGTTTATTACCTGTTTATTTGCTTGGTCACAATCAGGCACAGTACCAGCCAGGGCCTCCCCAGCACTGCCTGTGCCGGATCCCTGCCTGCACCTGTAATTGCTCCTTGATCTCGGCGTGAGCCTTGCCTCTTCCTGCATAACAGGAGGCATTTCTCCTGGAAAGACGGGAATGCTGGAGCACAGAACTCCTGAACAGTGGCATGGGTAGGGCAGAACATTTAATTGGCTGGATTAATGAATGTGGCTTCATCTATCCACTCAGTTAATAAATGAGCATGGATAAATCAAATGTTCTGAATGGTTGAGCTAGGATTTATTTGAATTACTGCAGGTGATGCAAATAAATTTTGGGGTGACAGTGTGTTTTTTTTTCTAGGTGACCTGGGTGGAAGTGTAGCCTTGCAGTCACAAACTTGCCCTTTGGGCTGGGAGATGTGGGGCTGATGTCTGCCCCTCCTGTGACCTTGTGTGTACAGCTCGGTACTGTGGTTTTCAGCAGCAGTGCAGGCATGGAGACCTGTCTGCTGTCCACTTTGGCTGACAGCTTTTTGATCAGGTAAGGGAAAAAAGCTATTTTATGAGCAACAAGGATCTGAGTTTGCACAGTCTATACTACAAGCCCTTCCCTTCTTTTTCTTGTACTAACATAATAATAACAAATGCAGGAAATTTTCTAGTAAAAGCCCTGGCTGTAAGGGTTCACCACCTTCTGAAGAACAATGTGACCTGACATTTAAAAATAGAGGAACCCAAACAGAGGGGGTGGTTTGAAGAGCAGAGGCTGGGGAGGAGCAGGGCTGAGCTGTTGTGTTGCCCATGGGTCCTCCTCCTCAGAGCCCCAGCAGACAATGGAGAACCATCAGTGGAGACAGTCCACCCCACTGCATCTCCCAGGAGGCAGGTGGTTGTGTCAGCTCCAGCCTCTCACCCAGGAGAGCAGGTGATGATGGTTGAGCAAGGCTTTGATCATCCCACCTGAATTGCTACCAGTGTGCATTTAATCCCAAAGCCTTTGGTCTGCTCTTTGGAACAAAGTGCCTTCAGTTCTATCTACAGACTTGCAAGCATGTAACTTACTTTTCCACTTGGACTTGGGCAGGTTGGCAGGTATCTGTTATTATTTTTTAAGGTATTAATGGAAATCTGACTCTTTTGGGAAAATCCCTGTTTGTTTCTCATCCAGGAGTCAAGATGGTCCTTCAATTTTGGGAAACAGATGGAAAAAACCCCAAGCTTTTAAACCAGGCTTCCCTGCCCCTTGAGCATTTGTGAGCCCTCCGAGTAGACCTGCACTCCCACGTGAGGGACAGCCCTTTTGCTTACGACATTTATTTCCTGGAGAAGGTGTTGTGGGTGAGTGTGGTGGTTCGCATTTCAGAGGTGGATGAGGTAATACACAATTAGGAGCAGAGGTAACTATGCAGACAAGCTTTACATCTGTTGCTCTCAAGGGAAATATTTCCCTTGAGTACACAGAGTCAAAGTACAGCTTGCAGTATACATGTAAATCCGGGGACAAACCGCAGCTTTCCAGCAGCAAATATGCTGGTTTTATTCTGGGTCACTGCTAGTCCTGTCCTCCTCTTCTGCCGGGCTGTTGGGACCTCTCCCAGTTTGAGCGTGGGCGGCTGCCGCTGGGAAGCTCTACTTCATGTCTGCTCTCCAGCAGCACGTGGACACGTGAAATTGCAGCTGCTACCAGAAAGTGTGTTTGTGTGTGTGTGTTCGTGTTCACAGCCATCCTGTTTCTAACGAGGATGGCTGGGAAAAGGTCCGGAGAACGTGACCTCCTGCCCTCTGTTAAGTTTTAAGCGTGTGCTGCTGAGTCAGAAAGACCCCAAAATGTATTATTTAAAGGAATTCAGTGGAGGTTTATTTTTAAGATAAACTTGGCATTTATGTCACAGATCTTAACGCTCGGGGTTTACAACACATTGTTCTTTATAAGCCATTCCCACAGGTTAATCATGCTGTATGAAGAGATTAATTAACTTTATGAGAGTCACTGCCCCCGGCAGTGGAAACGGGAGCTGCTGGGACAGATCCACGCTGCGTCTGCACGCTCGGTGGGTTTGGGTTCCTGGGTGCGGGCGCTCAGCTCCCCAGGAGGTGCAGGAACGCCAAAGGCCATTGCCCACAGGACAGCTCTGCTGTGTCAGAGCGCTTCAAACTGACCAGTGTCGCAATGACCTTATTCCCCTATTCAATCTCCTTTGGCTCTGGTTTTATTTTTAAGGCCCTTGTCAAATACCGAATAACACTGTCCCTTGCCAAGGCGATCGCTGGCCAAAAGTCCTCTTTTAATGTGAACTGCAGGATCTCAAGCGCTCACAGCCACGCTGGGAGAGCAGACCCAAAGCGTGGGTAGTTGGGGACGTGCCTCTCCCTCCAGAGTGGTTTTGGTGTCAGCATGGCTAAGGGCAAGGGGATAGAACTGAGGTGTCAGGTCAGGTTGAAGTCACTTGGTGTGTTGGGTGGTGTGTGAATATCTGGGGAACTTAAAATGTGAGCAGGTGAGCCAGGGAAACAGCGGGGGCTGAGGGATGGTGCATCCAAGGGAAGAGGTTTTTTTGCAAGCAGCCCTTAGAGCCTTTGGGGCAAAGCCTAGCAGGGCACTTGAGGATTTTGGGGTGCCTTCCACCTGCCAGAATTCAATGTCACTATCACAAGGCTGATGTGTTAATTCAATACCAGTCTGTCGTCTTGGGGTGGGGGGACGAGTGAGATACCTCTGACAAACCTGAAAGAAGGACTTTGAATTTCTCCCACAACTCCCAGCTCCACCCCATGGACCCGAAAACTTCTCCAAGCCCCAAACTCCTGATGTTTTGACACCCCAACATCAGCCACCATACTGTGCTGCTGCAGCCAGGGCCAGGCTTGCTGACCCCCCTGTTGGTTCCAACCCCTCACCTGGCTGAAATGTCAGCCTGGCACCTGGGTGTAATCCTATACTTAGTCAGAGAGAGATTTTTTTTTTTTTCTCTTTAATTTGCTAATATAAAAATCCCTGCTCTGCTAAGAGACTCCTGAGTACAAAGTGTTTTTTGCAGGCAGCAAGCACAGCGTGTTCTCGGGCAGCGGCGTGCAGGTACATGGCTCTGCCCTAAGAAGAGTAATTCAGAGTTAGGATTTACCTTGGCATTATTCAGTGTCACCTCACACACAGATTTAACCTCTCCCCAAGCTTCAGGTTTCCTGCTATATTTTTTGGAAGAAAAGCTGCTTAAAAAATTATTTATCTTTTCTTTCTTTTATTTCCCCTTTTTTTTTTTTTAATATATGCTATTTTTCTTTCTTTGTCTCCTTCTTCTATTCAGGATCTGGTTCACTGGTTCCGTTACAGAGTCAGTACATTCAGAGCGCTGCCTTTACACAGGTTCAGCTTCTCTGGGTAAATAACCAGCCCTAGGTGTGTCTGGTTTCTGATTCCTTCAGCCTTTCAAGGCTGATGTGGCAGATCCCAGGATGTCTAAAGCAAGGTTTTCCCAGCAGCGATGGAGAAGTGTTCACCTCGAGTGCTGTGTTCAGTTTTGGGCCCCTCACCACAAGACGGACATGGAGGTGCTGGAGCGTGTCCAGAGAAGGGCAACGGAGCTGGGGAAGGGGCTGGAGAACAAGTGTGATGAGGAGCAGCTGAGGGAACTGGGGTTGTTTAGCCTGGAGAAAAGGAGGCTGAGGGGAGACCTTCTCACTGTCTGCAACTGCCTGAAAGGAGGGTGTAGAGAGGGGGGTCTTGGTCTCTTCTCCCAAGTAACAAGTGACAGGACAAGAGGAAACGGCCTCAAGTTGTGCCAAGGGCAGTTTAGATTGGATCTGAGGAAGAATTTCTTTCCTGAAAGGGTTCTCAGGCATTGGAAGGGGTTGCCCAGGGCAGTGGTGGAGTCCCCATCCCTGGAGGGACTGAAGAGTCGTGTAGACATAGTGCTGAGGGACATGGGTTAGTCGGGGACTTGTCAGTGTGAGGTTAATGATTGGACTTGATGATCTTAAAGGTCTTTTCCAATCGAGGCCATTCTGTGATTCTGTGTTGACAGCTCTTTGCAAAGCCCCTTTGCAACAGCGAGTACGTGTTGGATACTTGTGCCCTGCAAGAGAAATTCATCCTAAGGAGTGTGTGGAGGGGAGGAGGCTTCAAGTGGCACAGAAATAGAGAGATTTAACAAAACGCAGGTGGAGGGATTGTCTGCTTTTTGCTAATGCACAGGAGCAGAGACTCAGCAGTGGTGGCTGTGTAAGCTTAAGTGGTGTTGAGCTCAACGGTGATGGTTTCTTTCCCCTGAAACAGACCAGCGGGCTGGCTGGGTCCCACAGAGGACCTCTCCCAGGTGCACCAGCCTCAGGTATGACCTGACTCCTGCACCCGTGGTGCATCTGCGCACCTGCCTGTCATGCCCAGGCTGCCCTGGACCATGAGAGGTCTGGCCACAGCCCCTTCTGCATCATGGGAGCTGATGGAGCACTCATGTCCTGTGTTGGAGGAGAGGGTCCTGGGACATCTGCCTCCCCTGGTCTTTCTTCCAAAACAGGCATCCTCTGACTTCCCATCTCCCTCTGCACTGCTGACTCACAGATCAGTTCCGCACTCCACGGGTGTCCCTTTGGTGTCTGTGGGCTGGAGAAACATTGAAACAGGAGAAAATCAGAGGGGAAAAAAATGGCAAGTTTTTTTTTTCCCATAGAAAGCCTCTTAAAATTTGAGGGGGGGGGTGGAGAAAGGAATTCCATATTCAAAACAGGAATTTTTCTCCTACAGAAAAATATGCCACTTATAGGGTTTATTTTTTTTTTAATATGAGCATGGAACATGATTTTTTGGGAGGAACCATTATATTTTGTCAGTCAGGAAAGGTGGGGATTCAGCACATTTATTTAGGACCTGGGAGATGCCTCCATCCAGGAGAGACCTAGTAGAAGCTGCATCTTCCCTCTGCTTGTGTTTGTCCTCCCGAAAAGTGGAGTTGGTGGTTCTGCTTTTCTATCCAAAGTGCTTCTCAGAAGCTTGGTGTGACATACTGGAGGCTACCATTAGTAGCATGTCCATAAAGACGTGACACAAAGCCACGGGGAGATTTTTTTTCCCTGTGGGGTTGCGCTCCAGTGCCACCGAGCAGACCAGGAGGACTACTTTAGAAAGGCACTGTTTGCTTTTCCTTTTTTTTTTCCACCTGGCAGAACCCAAGGTGAGATAGACTTATGTGTGATAATTGCTGTGTGCTGGGGCGACGTGGCAGTTATAAATAACTAGATAAAACCAAATTACCTGTCCAGAGGCAAGCAGCCAGGCAGAAGGCTTTATCTCTCTCTGCAGCTTTGCACCATCGAGCAGAAAAAACCCCTTCAGGTCTTTGCTTCCCATGTGGTGTTCAGCCCCCCCTGACTGCTTCTTATGGCTCTCACCCAGCCAAAGCACTTGTGGGCTCTCTGGGTACCTCTCCTGTTTGCATCAGTATCTTTGAAGCTTATGGCCCCTTGCTAGATTGGTTGGAGATTAGCTGCTCATGGGAAGTAGGTGTATAGACCACATAAGCATAGTTTTGTCTTCACTGCAGTGTATCTCCTCCTGCAGAGTGTCCATGCCTGCAATTTCTTGGTGTCACCAGCCAGAGAGTCACCCTTCTGACTCTGTCCCCTACTGCTGCTGCTGTCTGCATGCAATAGAGGTGTGGACACACTCTCTCTCATGTCTACAGCTGACGAAATGGACTGTCTGTTCCTACCCCTGTGCTTTATTCAGGCTGCACCAGGCAAAAGGTATCTGCAGAAAGCAAATGCCTCTGCTGTCCCCAAAGGGTGCTTCAACCAGGGGAGGAGAGGTGTTGTACCAGTTTCAGATTTGAGGTGTGGTGGCAATAGGCAGAGGAGGCTCGTGAACATGGGAGAGCTTCAACCAGGGGAAGCCTGTCCCCAGAAGAGGCATGTTTCTTTTAAGCCAGATATACTTCGTGGCTTTTTATTTAATCCTGCAAGTGCATTCGTGTCCTCTTGTGCTCTGTAGTGCTAGCATCCCCAAAATACCTTAAATTCTCCATCTGGGGCCATACCCTGGGATTTCTCAAAGCTGGGAGCTTTGTTTGTTCCTGGCATGTTAGGAGGTCCTTCCTAGGCTGTTTGCAGTTGGATTACAATTTCCAGATGTTGAGTCAGGCAATGAGCACAAGGTTATACATGGAAAGTGAAAAGAGCTCCCTTGATATTACCAGCGATTGCCCCATCGCAATCTGTTGGCAGTGGAGCAAGACAAGCTGCACATCCCTGAATCACTGCAACCCATCTGGTCAGACTTTATAAGTTCTCAACAAGTTTCTCGTTAAGCTTCAGCTCCTGGAGCCACGTGAGTTTGTGTCCAGCCAAACTTTCAAGAAAGGCACAGAGTTATCTGGACCTAAAGCCAGTTTGGGGATTGGAAGAGGGCGATGCTCCTGCACCCGTTGTGGATGAAGGTCTGGAGGAAAGAGCTCCCTGTGCTTTCCTCCTTGGCCAGATGGGAATGCCCTTTCTTCCAAGCTGTATATAACCCTGCTCCTGCAGACTGGGCACTGGGACATCACTTTGCATGGTGAAGGATTAGGTAATTTCCTTCCCTTCTGCTCTGGAAGGTGTTTTGATCAGCATAACCATTGTATTCCCAAATTAGCTTTGTTCTTGGCCTTGCCCTTGGGCTGGCTCTTGTGTTACAAGCCTGCTCTGGCCCAGGGATGCAGCTTTCCATGGGCTGCAGCATGGCAGCAGCCCGGGTGGGATAGCTCCAGCTATGCTCAGTCTACCAGCTGCCCTTCCTGAGTGACCTCAGGCTGATGCTGAGACTGCAGAGAGCTGGTCCTACAACCCTGAAGCTCTCCAGTGCCTGGCATAGCTGTGTGGCAACTTTCAACCAGCCCAAGCTTTGATGAGAGGCTTGGGGGACCATGGCGTGTGCTGGACAGACACCAGGAGCAGCTGGGACAAGGGTGCATCTCCTTCCCTGCCATCACAGCAGAGGGAAGGTTACTTTTAAGATCCCTGGAGGTATTCACCATCCCTGGAGGAATTTAAAAGACATGTAGATGTGGTGCTTAGGGACATGATTTAGTGGTGGACTCAACAGTTACATTTATGGTTGGACTCAATGATCTTAAAGGTCTTTTCCAACCAAAGTGATTCTATGATTCTGGCACAGGCAGAGGTGCACAGCTCTGGTATCTCAAGCCATCCTGGCTAGATGGGTCCGAGCCTGTCTAGCACATCCCTCTGCCAGTCACTCGCCTGTTTCTGATTTCCTCCTGCCAAGGATCATTCTGATCTGAAACAATACAAAGTTCTAGGAGAAAATTAAGAGTAGAATGTGAAATATTTTTCCAAGTGCCAACAAGATACACACACACAGAGTGGTTAATCAGGGGCTCCTGAATGCTGTGGAGAGCAGGAACTGCTTGCAGAGTTGGTCTGGTCTGGCCTGCCACTGAGAAGCTGAAGTTACTGGTTGGCACATCTCTTTGGTGTCAAGCCTTATCCCCAGAAGATGTGTCTGAGGGTCTGAAGTCACCTGATTAACACTCCTTCACTGCTGCTGAGCCATGGGAGGTGGTGTAGCTTCACAACCCTCCCTCTGCAGAGACAAGTCTGTTTAAGTAAGTTCTCCAACAGAACAGGTTTAAGTTCTGCTTAAAACATTTCCAAAGAGGGTTGCAGGAACTGATGAACCACATGGATATTTGACCTTGCCCCCAGGAGCTTGCCCCATTGCAAAGTACATGTCCTCATGCCTCGAAATGGCCCAGAGCAATCTTCCACCAGATTTGAGATGGACTTACACAGTGGGAGCCCTGTTATGGCCAGGAGGGGAGAAGAAAGGATGCTGCAAGAATGTAATGTTCTTGATGAGGCCAGTAGGCAACACAGGAAGTAGCTAGGGAGGTAAGAAAGAGATTATCTTCTCAAAACCTTCATCAACTAATCTAACTCCAAGCTCCTCATCAATGCCATCTACTTCTGTAATAGTCTTATCGTCAGTGGGTCCAAAGACAAAGTCATTGAACTTTTGTCTTCTGGGTGCCATTTCTGCAGGCTGGAGTGGCAGAAAAGGGGAGGGAAAGAATAAGCTGAAGTACAGATGTGCTCCTCGTGACAAGAGCGGGGGCTGAGCAGCAGCCTATGGCTCCCGCAAAAAACATTGGGGACAGTTGGCCTGAGACATTCTTTTCATAAACACACTTGCTGTGTCACGGGTGGGTTTAGGGGCTCTGTGCTCACATTGCCCATGTGCATAAGAAGCACAAGCCCCTACAAGGTGTCTTGTTTTGTGGGTTGAAAACGTGTGGTTTGGTACCCACTTGTTTCCCTGCTAGCACAGACTCAACCCTTAGCTCCTCTCTAGCATGCTTCCCATCATGTTCCCTCTTGACCTTCATTTTGGTAAGATGAATAGCTAAACTCTTGGTTTCCTTTGTAACTCTGGGTCTCCATTCCCTGATGGACCCTGGGACCTCCGCAGCAGCTGCTCCTGGAAGAATTCACTTCCTCCTTTGAACATGAGCAACTAGAACAGCAGCCACCGTCCAGGAGAGGTCCAAGGAAAATGCCACCAGGAGTACAAAGGGATTTCTGGGACTGCAGGTCCAGAATCTCCAAAGGGATTGTGTGTGGATGTAGGGCTGCTTGGAGAATCAGCCCAGCTGGTAGACAACGCAGCATCATGTCCATAGTGCAGGCAGCTGCTGAATCTGGAGCAAAGGACTCCTCTGCTCTCACTCCTGCCAGCTTTTGTGGCGTGTTTCTGTAGCAGCAAGCGTCCCACAGTGGGAGTGAGGGTGGCAGCCACCTCCCCACCTCCCCAGGGGCTCCGGATTGAAATGCACCACCGAGCCTGGGCAGAGCTGACCACCCTCCTATAAGAAAACACAAGCCATGCCTGTCTGCAAGCTCAGCAGCAGCCTGGATGCGGATTGCATGGGGATGGGATGAGGTGCTTGGTCACAGTCCCAGCTGGCTCGCCAGGTAGGCTTTCATGGTCATTTTTTCATGATTAAGCCTGGACCTTCAGAAGGAGCAGGGCTGTGAGGGACCTCAGGGAGTCCTGCAGACCATCCCCTGCCTTGTGGCAGGGTTTAGTTTCATGACTGCTGCACAGAGCTAAAAATACCCCAGCAATGGTTATGAATTTAGGATAACTAATACATCCAGTGGAAAGATTTGGAGCTGTTCCAGGGCTAAACAACAGCTTCTTCACCAACAGCCAAAGACTTGTGGATGCAAAAATAACTAAGAACTCAAAAACTTGAGCTGGAGCAAGGGATTTTCAAATTGAACCCAAGAAAAACTTTATAGAGCGGTGAGGACGACTGTGGATAATCGCCAGCACTTTGGTTGTTTTAACAACAGGGTACACAGACCTCTGGATTTGGGCTGGATGCTGCCTCTGGGCAGGAGTTGGGAGAACTAGTAGTTAGAGAGAACTTGAAGTTAGGGAGAACTCCTTCAATACAGGGTGGAAGCAAATTATACTGAAAATACAGGACCCAGTGGTCTGGATCAGCAGTGCAGTGCAAGAATCAGAGGGAAAAATCATGCTGGGAGGTATAGTCCTAAAAAGTAGGGGGTTGGATCCAAGAATAGACCAACTGGCGACCGTGGATGCTGGGAGGAGTGCTGTGGGGTAAACCGATTTTGAACCATGTAGGTATTGGTAAGCAGAGGGCGAGAGTTTCAGGCATCTGTCTGCAGACCTGAAACCCAGCTGGGGAGGGAGCCGTCCTCTGAGCGCATCTGCACCATGGTGGCAGAGGACACCCAGGTTCATATCCCAGCTCCATCTGCCCAGGGTTTCACCCCATGCCGTGCATTTTCCCACACACACGTGCGTCACTCTGCCCTCGCTGTTGTTCCACGCTAAAGCAGACAATTATTCATGTGGCCAGAGATGGTAAGAGTGAGCCCACCTCCCCGTGCCCCGGGGTGCTTGGCTGGGGCAGTGCGTGCCAGTCCCTGCCCTGGGGAACAATGAAGTACTCAGGGAAAATGGCAAAAGCTTTGCTAAGAGCGCTGGAGAGAGCCCAGCCCTGCATCTCCCACGTGTGAACTCCCCTGGCCCCCCGGGACGCTGGCAGCAGGGCAGGTGGCTGGGCAGGCTGCCTGGCTGCCAGCTCCACCATGGGTGCAGCTGGAGAAATGGGGACCCATGTGGTTTGGGATATT